>NW_028258294.1:0-167371 GCF_053883595.1 Heterocephalus glaber | reverse complement strand
TTTTAGGGCTTGAAATGTTTCACTCCAGGCTCTCCTTGATTTGAGGGTTTGTGTTGAGAAGTCTCCTGTGATTCTGATGGGCTTTCCTTTGTAGGTGATTTGTTTCTTTTCTCTAACTGCTTGTAGGATTTTGTTTTTCTGTTGGGTTTCTGGGATCTCGATTATTATATGTCTAGATGTAGATTTTTTTTGATCACGGCTAGTTGGAGTTCTATAGGCCTCACTTATCTGTATGTCCAGTTCTCTACCTCTGTCTGGGAAGTTTTCCACTATTACTTCTGTGAACAGTTTTTTTTTTTTTTAATGTCAATTGCTTTCTCCTGTGTTTTCATGGACTCTGATCAGTCATATGTTATTCTTCTTTGCATCATCTAGCTCTGTTGGATTGATTTCTTGTGGTCCCTTACTATTTTTAAGCAATATCTGTTTTCATGCTCTTTAACCACGAGCCTGTCTTCTATATCTGATATTCTATTTTCAGATTCCCTTAATCTGCTATGGATACTTTCAATGGAGTTTTTGATCTCCTGAATATCTGTTTGAATCTGTTTCATGGAATCCATTTCTTTCTTATATTGGGCGATCACATGTTCCATTTCTTTCTTATGCTGGGTATTCATGGCTTCAAGCATGTTTCTGAGCTCATCTGTTTTTTTTATCTGTTCCTGTTCTAGATCCTCTAATCATGTCTTTCACTCTGCTCACCATCTCTGTAGACATCTGGGAGATTATTTCTGCTTTGAATTTTTCTAGAGCCTCATTCATCTGTTTTGTTACTTCCTGTGCTATCAGTTCAGGTTTTCCGGGTGGTTGGCTATGGGACTTTTCCATCTCATTTCCCCCAGGATTTACCCTTGGTGGGGTGGAAGTCTGAGTTTGTGCCTTGCTTAAATGTCTTCTCATTTTTGTTTTTGGTTCTGTCCTAGGTTTAACACCTGGGTTGATACTTTGAAGTTCCTCATTGTAAGTATCTTTGTTGCTTGTAATTAGAAGCCTTATGGAATGATTGCTTCTCAGAGGTGTCTTCCAGATATAGCTGGTCTTTAAGTTTTGAGTCTCTAATGTCTCTAAGGCTATCTCATTTTCCTTATACTAGGAAGGATCACTGACTAGATCAATAACAACACCTTAGCCCAAGTGATACAATCAGCAACACCATTATATCGTACATCTTACAAAATCGACATTTTGTGGTAGTTATTAATCTATCACCTTTAGCTGTGTGAATTAAATCAAGGTCGAGGACCAACCCAACATATAGTGAATAAACTCTTCAATATAACAACTTTACCCTTCGGGCTGGGGCGTTAGAAGGAGTTGGGGAGGGAGGGATAGATAGGTAGAAGGATAGGGGAAGGTTAGTAGTGAGGCCAGAGGACACAGGCAAGAAGGTAAAGGAGAATAATAGGAAAATAAAGAACTCTGAATGAGGGCCAGAACAGGGACAAAAAGGGAGGTTAACAATGTGGGAGAGCAAGAGAGTGAGTCTAAGAGAGAGAGAAAGGAAAGAGAAAAGAAAGAAAAAAGAAAAAAAGGAGAGAAAAACATGTATTTGCGAAGAGTAGGAAAAAATAAAGAAAACAGGAGAAAAAGAAAAGAGAAAAAAAGCAAACCAATAATACTAATTTTGGAAATAAAAAATGAAAATGAAGGGCCTCTTTCAGGGTATGTCTCTGCTGTCACAACAGACAACGTGGGTAGCAGTGTGCAGATATAAGTCAGTGAGTCTCAGCAAGCCAGTCACAGACCCATGAGATTCAGGGAGATTTCTGGCTGCAAGTCCCAAGTTGAGTTCCCTGTCGTCCTGTAGGGTTGAACTCTGCAGGCTTGTACTGCAGGTTCCAGCTGCCCTTCCCCTGAAGATAGTCCTGGTTCTGATGGGAGGTGATGATGACTCCAACTTACCCAGTACAGTGGTCTGGTGGTCCAGTGTCCTCTGCGTCTTTGTAGTGTGAAACCAGGTGACAGTCCAGCCAAGAGGTCAGAGGAGTGGGGGGGTGGGGAGGTGGGAGGGTGTCCAGTGGATTGCTGCTGGGGCACGGGCTGGATTGGCATGTTGCGCGCAGCTCAGGACCTTGCTACAGTGCCCGCAAACTTTCCTGTCTGAACCGGGCTGGATCAGCTTGTGGCACGCAGGCTCAGGACCTTGCCACAGCATCCGCAGACCCACTTCTCTGATGATTTTCCTTCTTCTAATCCACATCTACTCTGATTTCAAAGATATAGCTCCAAAATGTAAACATGAACAAGTTGCTCACCTGCTTAAAACTTCTCACCTACTTTAACCAGGATGTTAAGGCCCTCCCCATTCTAGCCTCTAATTCTATACTTTTCATTCTTTGTAGGTTTTCTCACCCCCATTCTCAAACCCCGTGCTCCAACCATACCAAAATATGCCAATTTCCTTCATTGCAACACACTATGAATTTTGCAAATACTGCAGGATAGACACACACATGCTCACCCATCCAATTAGTGAATGCTTGATCATTTTTCAAAACCTAGATCAAGTGTAGCTCTTTCACAAAGCTAGGAAAGTTTATCATTCATCTTTGGGCTCCTACTGTTTTTCTAAGCATTCTTAAATTATAAAGCATATCCCATATCAATCTTTCATTTCAGAACTCTCTACTTTCCTTATTACACTCAATCTTCCTAAAGAAAAGAGACACTATGTCTGATTTGTCTTTAAATGCCAGATTGCATGCTGCACAGTCAACAAACTTTTAAGAAATGAATTAGGTAAAAATAAAGTTTAATAATTAATATGCCAAGGTAGCTTGAATTTTACTCTCTATTCTTTCAATAGCTTTTTGTGTTAAAAGTTAATCTTCTGTTATTATTTTCATGGCTCTTCTAAACTTTTCTATGTAAAGAAACATGCTAACCAATTAATGGTCAGGGTTGCAATCATGTGGGAGTTATGTTACATTAATAAGTGGGAATACTGATTTATACATTGATTGTTTAAGACTATGATTAGTGTTAAGTGAGTCCTCAAGGAGCTGATAACCTCCAGGTACCTTTGGAAAATTCTTTCAGATCAAATCATTATAAGCTAAGAACAATCTTATAGGTCTGTGTTAAAACAGCCAGTCAACTTCTATCTTAACAGAATTACTCTTTAATTGAAATTTAAATTGTTTCGAGTGACACCTTAACCACTGAGACTTAAATTTGTTAATTTTACAATAAGGGGTTGAATTAGATCCTGAGTCACATACTCAAATGCCTGCTGTTAAACTAAATGAGTGAAATCAACTGGGTGTTAGACGAAAAGAACTAGACTGAGTGTATGACTATAATAATCAATCATGATTTCTACCTGGATGTATTGGCCATTGAAGCATAAAACACCAACAAAGTTCAGCCATAGGCTCCATACATCCATCAGCCACCTGATGCAGAAGCTCTCTTCTTATTAACTATACTTTAAGACTGTGATGCTGTAGTTGCCATTTCCATGTTGTTTATTCTTTCTTTCACTTATCCATATAATAGTAAGTTTCTCGGGCACTGAAGTAGAGACTGTTTAAAAACTTTAAACGATTACCCTTCCCCTTTAGATATTTTCTTCCTATTTCACATTATCTATTATACATTTGATCCTTATTTACACTTTCAATTTCTCACACCAGAGAAATTATTCAGTATTTGCACATGTGTATTCTATTCATTTCACTTAAGAGTATGGCCTCAATAGTAGCAGAAAGGAAAGAAGGGAAAGGAGAAAATATGAGAAAAGGGAAAAATAGAAACAAAATCTTTGTAAATAGGGAGGGATGAAGGTGTTGAAAGGAGGGCAAGGGAATGGGGAAAAAATAAGAACCAAGATATATCGTGTAAAGGTACAAATTCCCAGTGATGCATGTCATCGTATTGCATACCTAAAATGTCCCAATAAACTCAATGAAAAAAAACTTTAAGCAAATTAAATTTAACAAAATGTATTTGAGTAAAGAATGTTCACAAGTCAGGCATCACTCAGAACCAAAAGCTATTCAGGGAGCTCTGCTAAGCAGTGTGAACAGTGACTGAGCTCTTATAAACTAAACATGGAAGCAACGTAGAGAAATCACCCAACTGGCTACAGCTAGTTGCTTTATATGGACATGATGTGATCAGCTGACTTTGTATGACTGGCTGAATCTCGGTTTTTGATTGGTTGGACCCTGGGTATTTATTACAAAAAATATTCTCCTAAAAGAGGTTTCCATTTGTTTGCATACTAAATCAATTTGGATTTTGTTACATAACAACTCATACTACAGAAAGCCTCATGCTGATGGGCCTCCTGAGTGTTTAATTTAACATGGTTAGAAATACTGGTGTAAACTAACATGACCCTCCCCTCAAAGGACACCAAGTACTGATGTGAGAAATGGATACCTAGAATAGAAGGGGGAAGGATAAAGCAATTATCTCGTCTTCCTTCAAAACCTGCAGGAGGTAAGCAAATGTAAAGCAAAAGGGAAATACTCTCTGATTTCCCTGAGCTTGTCCTGGCTACTTAAAAGGCAAATCCTCATCACAACTACCAAGCTGCTTATCATCTCCACTGGTAACTTAGTCCAGGTTACCTGGACAAAGAAGCGAGCAAAATATCTCTCATTTCTGATGGACTGATTACTGGAGTCAGCTTACTTTCTTTCAGAGAACTGCTCAGTCCTGTAAACAAGATTCTCCTCCTCAAGGCCTCAGTGCCCAGAGGGACTCTTCAGTGAAAAGCAATCTGATCCAAGTTCATCTTTTGTAGGAATGAATAGGTACCAAATAGTTGGCTTACTATATATCTTAAATTGCCTCTAAACAGAGTGAAAGAAACAACCACTTAAGATATAGGTTGTCAAACTTTTTATTCATGTTTCATTTATTTTAGTATCCTCAGGTTGAAGATTCCAAGTAGGTAGCAGAAAAAGAATTAAGAAAAGTAAAAGTCATTGTTTACATAGCACATGCTATGCTCTGGTTATGACTGCAACTGCCTGCAAATACTAATTCAGATAATCTTTACTATAGCTCAGTGAAGCAACCCCTATTACTGTCTTATCTAACAGATGAGGAAACCGAGGGTCAGAAAGCTTACTTCACACCCACTTGCTGCTAAGTGGTAAAAACAGGCACTTCCACTCAGGCAGGAGAATCCACAGATTTTGCTCTTGAGCTCTAGGATATGCTGACTCATGATTCAGTGATTACAATTTTTTTCATTATACATGCTCAATGCTTTGGATAATTTGTGTCATTTAATCTTTATAACAAGCTATACTTGAGTTAAAAACTGTGATTTAGAGATGGTAACTTGCCCCATGTTGCACAACTGGCTAGTGAAAGGAGTTGAATTTGATTTCAAGTCTATCTGGCTTAAAATTTATGCCACAGTGTCTGTTTCTGTAAGTGTTGGAGATTTATCCAGGAGGAAGAGAAGCAGCCAACGGTTCAGAAGGCCTGATTCCCCTAGATGACATGATTTGAATTTTAATGCCAACATCTTGCAGATTTGAAAACATCTGACCCTGTGACTATTCATTCAACAGCAAAGAGTTTTGCCAGGATCAGTGATTTTCAAATAGTGCTCCTAGAAGCCCCAGAGGTTTCTACAATAGGAGGAAGCTCAGGCATTTCCCATTAATTTCTTAAATTAGTCAGCTTTTGTTGCAGTGCAAGTCACCCTAAATGCCAGGGTTTTGTGGTAACAAAATTTTGTATCTCAATCACCCTACATGTGGTCTGTACCATGGCATTATCAGAAGCAGCATCACCTCTAAAATCAGCAATTTATCTCTTACCAACCAACTACAAACTCCCACTTTTCCACCTCAATTGCTCTTGTACCCCCATATTCAAACTCATTGAGATCATCAATGTACTGACCCTCTCACTTTATGTAGACCCAACTTTGATTCTATAGTGTTATCAAACTCATATTAATATCCCTGATCTCTTGTCTCTATGTCCCTCAATTGTACTCATCCCAGCCCTGACTGAATCTAACCCGCCACCTCCTCACTACCTTATTCATGCTCCTAAATTAATTGAGGAGCATCACATAACGGAAAAACTGTTTTCTCCATATATTCATGATCACCAACTCCAAACTCAACACTGCTTGGCAATGATGCTTCATTTTTCAAAGAAGCTTTGTGACCTATTTTGCAAAAGTCTTACAGTTCTGCAATGATGTCACACTTGACCCTTATTTATAATAATTTGCCTTATCTTTATTTTATTTAATTAAAAAAGGCTTCTGACAATATCTCCCACACATTCCTACCTTCAAATCTACAAATCTGTGGCCATTTCACTTCTCTTATTATAACCATGAATCATGCCTTTTTCTCACAATGGTTATTCTCTCTACCTTTTACATCTGTGTTTCATTCTATCTCATTGTCTCAATTATCCTTCTTTTTCATCTCCTGTGTCACCTTCTCTAATAGATTTTTACATCTTTATTAAATATAACATATTTAAACAAAAAATCTTCTTTTGTTCCATATTCCTGTGTAATATTGCTTTCGCTTTTCTGTGCAGCAAAATTACTCACAAAAATTTAAAAGAATTTCTACCATATTTAAACAAGGAAAAATGAATGAACAAATATTAAGTACCTTTCATCAGATCATATTATACCAGGTGCCTAATACGTGATAACATTGGTAATAAAAAGAGTAATAAAAATTGCAACTGACACAGAAGTGTCTTATACACCAGCATAGCTTTGGCACTATAAAGAGATTCTCTGAATTTGCCTCTAAAACAACCCTATGGAACAGGGATTAATTTTATTCCAATTTTTAAAATAGTGTATTTGAATCTTAAAAAGGTTAATTTGCCCAAGACCACACAGCTAGTAGAAGACATGACTAGAAATTCCTTCTAAATATGTCTGACTCTGTAACTAAAGTGTGTGCACATGTATCAAATTAACTAGAATCTACTTCCAAAAAACAGAATTATTATTTGAGGGAGGAGGAAGGGAGGGAGAGAGGGAGAGGGAGAGGGAAAGGGAGAGGGAGAGGGGGAGAGAGAGAGAGAGAGAGAGAGAGAGAGAGAGAGAGAGAGAGAGAGAGAGAGAGAGAGAATTTATCATTGCAAATGGAAAGAATAATAAGAAGCAGAAAGTATTCAATGAATGAGGCAATGACCCACTAAACATATTAAGTGGCAATGTGAGTGGTAGAGTTGGAACATCCTAGGAATGGGGAAAAAATAAGAACCAAGATGCGTTACGTAAAGGTACAATTCCCAATGAGAAATGTAATTGTGTTGTATACCTACAATGTACCAATAAAAGAGTTTAATACAAAAATAAATAAATAAATAAATAAATAAATAAATAGGGAAATGTTGCGACCAGAGGGAGAACCTGAATGTGAACACATGCATCAACAGTGCTTTCCAGTAGATAGCAAAAACTCAAGTGGGAAACGCTGGAAATTGGACTACACTGACTGCAAAATCAGTAACATTTTGAAAAGTACAGCCTTGAATGCCTCAGAGGCCAGACAAAAAAATCTGAGGAAAGTGTGGGAGTCAAAGCACTCCTAAAGGCAGACAGAAAAATAAACATTAGAGGTGGAGAAGGGTAGCTTAACCTACTAACCGTACCAAACAAATTTCTACCCACTGTTTGAGATATACTTAATATTCCCATTTGAATGAGAACACTGGAGCTTAGAGAAGCAAAGGAAATTTTCCAAGGTCATTCAACTGTTTTGATGAATTTTAAGCACAGCTGCTAAGAATCAGAACCTGAAGTATCTAGATTTATACCTATGATCTTTTTGTTTTCAGGTGTGGAGGGCATGTCCAAGAGAAGAAAATGGCATGGAATCGCAAGCCTTTTCTTTCCTGTCAGATCGTATGATCTCTCATACTTCAGACTCACTATTGTTTTTTTTGTTTTGTTTTGTACCAGGGATTGAACTCGGGTCCTTGCACTTGCGAGGCAGGCAGCAAAACTACTGAGCTAAATTCCCGGCCCTCACTATTGTATTTTAATAACAATAGTTAGAAAATATTCAGCCTAACGCAGTGCTAAATTAGTTACTGTGGCTCTTTCTTGGGTTCCTTTTTTTCCCCCATTTTTATAATTTTTATAGCACCAAATATAAGATAAGTAAGTTAGAGATTTGCAGAAAACGCGCGCGCGCGCGCGCGCGCACACACACACACACACACACACACACACACACACACACCATTTTCTTATTTAACAAAGAATGCAAAATGGACCCCATAGAGAGAAAGGACAGTTAGAGCTTTACTTACATAGATTTTCACACAGCTGTTTGTAGTTGCCAGTTACACTGTCCCTGCAAAGCAGGGGTTTCTGGTATCCAAAAGCTTTATTTTATGTTCCAACACATCTCATATCTGGGGTGTATAACAATATTTAGAAAGAACTCAATCCTCTCTGGAGATATTAACAGACATTGGAACACCAAGATTTTCTAATTCTCCCTAACAGTTTCCAAAGGTAG
The DNA here is from genome assembly GCF_053883595.1 of Heterocephalus glaber. Classification (NCBI taxonomy): domain Eukaryota; kingdom Metazoa; phylum Chordata; class Mammalia; order Rodentia; family Bathyergidae; genus Heterocephalus; species Heterocephalus glaber. The sequence continues at coordinate 158,885 of NW_028258294.1, read as the reverse complement.
GGATTGTCTCTTATAATATTCTATTCCTGGTACCAAATTCTTTTTCAGATAAAACTTTTGGGGTTGAAAGTAATAGAGAGTCCAACTAAACCAACTCAATCCATAAGTATCTTTTCTTATTTCATGGAATCATTCATGTAAATTCTAAATAAGGTGGTTCCAATGTTGATTAATTCAATTATTCAATGTTACTCAAGGGCCCAGGTTCTTTTAATCCTCAATACGTCACCTTTGTTTTCATGGTAGCTTCTGTTATAATTGAATGCTGCTGCAGTTGCCAAGTTCCCCGACAAGCAAAACAACCCTTCTGTGTGTACTTTTTGAAAGGAAGAAATACCTTTCCAAAATCTTCTCGTTAGACTTCTTATTTCATCCCTATGCCCAGGGTTAGGTTACATGCAATTTGGAAAATGTAAGCCCAGTGAGGGAGTGAATGTTGTGTCTTGTCCACTTCTGTATCCTCAGAATTTACAATACCTGTTACTTATATTTAAACAACATATGACAACCTATTTCATTTTATAATAGCAGAACAATGACAGTAATAATATAGCATGTCTGTTGCAAACTACAGCCAAAAGATCAGGAATTACTTTTTTCCTATCTTCTTGGAGGAGCTGAAAAAAATTGAAACGATCATAATTCTACATTCACAACACACTTCTACCCGTTGTTCCATGTAATAGGGGTATATATTCATGAATTTAGTAATAAATAAACTCACCACTGAAAGCAATAGCTACAACTATGACAATAACCTACATCCAACCTTATGGTGTTCCCCACACCTGTTCCCATTTCTTACCTGCATTCACCCAAGATAACCATCGTAATGAATTGTGTTTCAGTATTCTCTTTACTTTATAATAGTTTATTACATCTCTTTATAGTCTAAAAGTATTTTTATTTTAGTGTCTTCAACTTTACAAAGATATGGTCAAGTTATAAGTAATATATATGGTACAATGATATTAACTTAATATTATACTTGCCAATATTCACCCATATTTTTGTATGTTACCACAATCCATTTCCTTTGACTTCTAGTAGTCCATTTTGTGAATTTATTCTCCTACTTCCCTACTGATGACCACTTGAGCCATTTTATGTGTTTACTCTTAAAAGAAGTACTGTTGTAAATCTGTCATGAGTCCCACTTTACTAACATAAGAATTCCTCTTAGTTATATACACCTCTATATGGATTTGCTGAATCATGGGGCATATAATGTTCTTTTTTGTTTGTTTGTTTTTTTACCACAGATCAAACTTGGGACCTTGTGCTTGTGAAGCAGGCGGCAATGCCACTGAGCTAAAGCCTTGGCCCCTGTTTGTTTGTTTTTTATTCATTAAGTTTACTGGTACATTTTAGGGATACATTATGATTACATTCCTTATTGGGAACTTGTACCTGTACATGATATATATTGGTTCTTATTTTTCCCCATTCTCTTTCCTTCTCTTCAATCCGTCCATACCTCCCTATTTTAAAAAGCTTTGTTTCTGTTTTTTCCTTCTTTTCTCATTTTTTCTTTCCCTTCTTTCCATTCCCCCACTCCCCTTCCTAGTTCCCCTTCCCCTTTGAACATTTTCTTCCTAGCTCACATTATCTATTATACATCTTGGTCCTCATTTACACTTTTAGTTTCTCACACCAGAAAAACAATTTAGTATTTACACACGTGCGTCCTGTTTATTTCACTTAAGAGTATGGACTCAAGGTGCATCCATTTAGACATAAATGTCTCTAGTTTACCTTTCTTTATGGTGAGTAGTACTCCATTTTATAGAAAAAACAGATCTTTATCCAGTCACCAGTTGATGATCATTTGCATGACTTTCAAATCTTGTAGGTAAAACAAGGCTGCTTCCACAGTAATTGAACAAATTTACACCTTCATAAGCAATGTCTAGGACAGTGTGTAACTCCATATCCTTTCCAATATGTGGTGTTGTCATTTCTCTGTTCCATTTCTTCTTTGTGCTTTCCACATTTATTTGCAGATACCACACACACATACTCAGATACATACACACACACATGTGCACTCACACATGCTCATGTCCCTCATGTGCGTGGCTATTATTTGTGACCTACATCCAACTACTGTAATTTAATCTATGCCTTAATTTTTCACCAATAATAAAGGGAAATATAATACAAGTTGTTTTGATAAAATATTTAATATAGAGTGGTTTAAGCAGTACCTGAAGTATGAAGTGCCAACTTTAATTATTACCTAGAATGTACTGGGCCAGGACTTATAATACCTTATCTAATTTAACCTCACAATATCCTATGAGGATTGATGTTATCATTCTCATTTTATAAATAAAAAATGAAAAGTGACATAATTTGATCAGTATCCTAACAGCTAACATTGGGTAGAACTAGATTATGCACTTAAATAATTTGGCAGAGAACCTCTGTTTTAACTAATCTAGCATACTACAAAAACACCAGTGAAATTTTGCAATAATGGAAAGATAATACAAAGCAATACTTTGAGTCATTACATATGTGAAAAATATAGTTTCTACCTTGAGCAGTTATTTTAATTCAAAGTGATTATAGATTTATAGATATATAGATATAGATGATATAACAACTAGTACATAATAGGTGGTTAGTAAATGCTACTTATGATCATTATTATTACATAATCATATCTGATAAATCTACTACCTATTTTATCAATGAGATAGTGCAGCCCTCAGAGGATAATTTTCTTAAGGTCATCTACTATCAGAGTATGGATAGACCTACAAGTCTGCTTTGGCTGAATTTTCTTAACCAAAGAACCAAGATCACATAACTTAGGGGAAGTATGAATGCAGATTACTGCTATTATTAAGAAATGGACTAAAAATGATGTAAAAGAGCAAATTCAAATGTCAAAGAAATTGATCTACCTAGAAGAGCTCACTCTAAATTTTTATTCCTACTTAAAAATCAGGTCATTACTTTCATATTGCACACAGAGAAAGAAATATTAAATCCTGTGGTATAACATTCATTTTTAAATGATCGATTTTATTCTCTTTACCTCTACCTACATAAATAATATGATAATCTTCACATATTTGAAAGATTCTATTTTGAAAGCTGAATTTGATTTGCTAGTTATGGCTCCACAGGAGAGATTTGAGACCAATGTTTGGGCAGATAATCATGATATTAACAACAACAGTAAATAACATTTATTAAACATGTATTATCCATCAGACACTGTGTTAAGTACTTCATGTGAATTATCTCATTTAATCCTAACAATGATGCCAGTGGCTGGTTTATTCTGTGAGTAAAGAAACAGAGGCTGACAAATGATAGATAATAGAAAATAAGAAGCTATATCTTTTGGAAAAGACAAAGAAACTGAGAGATGGAAGGAGAGAAGGAAGGCAGGGTAAGGGGACAAAAATAGAATTAACATGTATTTGTATTTATACCAACTCCCCAAAAGGAATATAATTATTATGTATTGTAAACACATACCAATAAAAATTAAATATGTGTATAAAGAAAAAAAGATAGACTCAGAGAAGTTAAATTACTTGTTAAATAATTTATGACTGATGAGCAATGGATACTGACAAGGATTGTGAAAGCCCCAAAATGCATACTCTCTACCACAATAGTATATACATAAATGGAAGATAAGTATTGAAACAGTTATCTAAACAGAAACATATCCCCATCACTAGAGGTATAAAACAAAGGGATGGAAAACCATTTTACTGGGCTCCTAATTCAACTCATTCTTTTTAAGTGCCTACTGTACAAAAGTAACATTATCTTACAAGTTAATGATTAAATGAAAAGAATCATTCTTTTTAAAAAGTGTATTTAAATGTAAGATAGAAACTGAACTGAGTAATTTTTTAGTTTTTCTAGCCATGTAATTCTGTGATTCTTTATTTCCCTTACTCCAAATAATGCCAGCATGTAAAACAATGAAAACAAAAGACATGTGTCAATTCAGCTGATTTCTCTTTTTCCCAGTATTTTACGCATTCCCTTAGTCAGTATGCTGATTTTAATTATCTTTAATCCCACTCAGTATTGAGAAGTGAAATTCAGGCATTTCTACAGAATTTTTAAAACTGATGCTGAAACCTTAAGCTGTATTGTGCAGTGAACTGCCTATCATCTAAGTACTCCCTATGTTGTCACTGCCATTTCATCAAGGGTGGAAGATCTTTTATTTTTCTGCGTGAAATCATTTCATTTCATGTCTTTGGGCTCAAATGCTTATCCTTTAGGGTAACAAAAAAATACAGATATCATTTTGTTTCTTCCATTTAACAAACACTGAGAGACATTTCTCCACTAATTACTGAGCAAATTGAAAGTAGTAAGCCAAGTGCCACGCTTCCCCAATTCTTTCATAAAAAGGTCTATTGGATTTTTCAACTATACACTTTGGAAAGATTTTGCAACTAAAATGATTTTGAAAAAATTTATTCATGGTCATTTTCACATTATGTAGGTTCTGGCAAGGATATGTCCACAAAGAAGGCTGATTCCATACTCATCACGTCCAATTTATTCTGAACATTTGATTGGAAAGTGGCAATTGACTGTTACAAAGTTGGGAATGCACATTATTATTCAGTTTGTTTTTTATGGGTCAGGTGTAAATCATACCACAACAATGGAAGAGCAAAGGAACACTTTGTGAGGCGATGCAAAATAGCATAAAGCCTTCAATCAGATTGGTCCCTAGAGGTGTGAATATAGCCTACACTAGAGGTTCACTTTTGGACTTTCTAATTCAGAAACCTTGAACTGAAACTAGACGTCAAAAAAATGGATTTAAAGTCTTCAGACAAACCTGAGGGACCTTCCCAGTGGTGGGTGGCTGATTTGCCTGAGAAAATCCAAAGTCTTTAGCGTGATCACTAGAATCATGCTTAAGCACCACATTCTGACCTCATCTCCCACCTACCTCAAGACAATACTTGCATTATACTAAACTGTCGGTGGTTTCTTGAAAACATTATGGTTTTGCTTTTGTTATCCTCTTCCTTGGAGTAAGCTTTTCCAGTACTTGGAACATTCTATTCTTATTTTAAGACTCAATCCCAGAATTTTCACCCTTTACATACTTCCCTAGTCAACCTGCCCTGAAATTAATCACACCCTGTTGTAAGTCTCCAGCTTACCTTAAAATTAAAAATATCATTGTAATTAACATACGGATCTTTGTGACCCCTGCTAGGCTGTGAGCTTCTAGGAGTTAGGTCCATAGCCTATTCAGATTTTTTATCCAGAGTTCCTTGAACAATTATCTTCCAAAGGTAGACGCAAAATGAACACTTACTGAAAGAAAGTATCAAATAAATGAGTAAATGGAATCATGATTCATCCAACCTTTTAAACCAAAAATGTGATTCTGCCCTGCTATTCAGTCAACATGGCCATAAAATTCTGTGCATTCCAGGTTAGAATATTTGCTTTAAATTTACCTCTGTCCTTCTGCATTGCAAATGCCTAAATTTTCTCCCACAGATTGCTGTTACCTTACTACCCTCTATGGCACAACAGTCTTCAGCAAAGTCATAACGTCTTATCGTGTTCTGTAAGGCCTGTTTTTTTTTTTTTTTTAGTTCTTTTATTGGTACATTTTAGGTATACAATCCGTTTACATTTATCACTGGGTGTTTGTACCTGTACATGATATACCTTGGTTCTTATTTTTTTCCCAATTACCTGTGTGCCCTTCACCCCTTCACCCCTCCACCCTTCCCTATTTACATAGATTTCATTTCCATTTTTTTTTTCTTTTCTCAGAGTTTTTCCTTTCCCTCCTTTCCTTTCCCCTTCGCCTCCCTTCACTCCTATGTCTTTGGACCTTTTTTCCTATTTCAAATTATCAATTATTCATTTTAATCACTTTAACCCTTGTTTACACTATCAGTTTCTCACACTAGACAAACTATTCAGTATTTATGCGTGTGTCCTATTTATTTCACTTAAGAGTATGCCCTCAATATGCATCCATTTAGCTATAAATGACTCTAGTTTTTCATTCTTTATGGCTGAGTAGTACTCCATTTTATTTTTAAAAAACCCCACATTTTCTTTATTCACTTTCCAGTTGATGGGCACTTGGGCTGCTTCCAAGCTTTAGCTATTATAAACTGTGCCACTATGAACATGGGTGCACATATATCTCTGTGGTATGATTCTTTTAATTCTTTTGGGTAGATACCCAGCAGGGGAATAGGTGGGTCAAATGGGACTTCTAGTCCTAGTTCTTTGAGGTATCTCCATACTGACTTCCACTGTGGTTGCACCAGTCTGCACTCCCACCAACAATGGAGAAGGGTTCATTTCTCCCCACAACCCCGCCAGCATTTGTTATTGGTTGATTTCTTGATAGCAGCCATTCTTCCTGGGGTGAGGTGGAATCTCAGTGTTGTTTTCATCTGCATCTCTCGAATGACCAGTGATGTTGAACATTTTTTCATATATTTGTTTGCTGCTTTTACTTCTTTGTCTGAGAAATGTCTGTTCATTTCAGATGCCCATTTTTGAATTGGGTCTTTGAATTTGGGGGGTCTGATTTTTTTCAATTCTTTGTATATTCTAGATAGTAGTCCTTTGTCTGAGGTACAGCTGCTAAAAATTTTTTCCCATATTGTAGATTGTCTGTTAGCTTTGTTGGTGGTTTGTTTTGCAGTGCAGAAGCTTTTTAATAAGATGAGATCCCAGTTGTTGATTCTCTCTGCTAGTTCCCATGCTGAGGAGGTTTTGTTCATGAAGCCTTTCCCTACGCCAATGTCTTCAAGAGTTCTACTTAACTTATCTTCCAGCAAGTTTAGTGTTTCTGTCTTAATATTTAGATCTTTAGTCCAATTCAATCTTAGTTTAGTGCATGGTTATAGGTATGGATCTAGTTTTAATCTTTGGCAGGTTGAAATCCAGTTTTTCCAACACCATTTATTAAATAGGCTATCTATCCTCCAATAATGGTGGTTGGCTCCTTTGTCAAAGATGAGGTGGCTGAGCATGGCTGGAGCTGTCTCTGCATCTTCTAATCTATTCCACTGATCCTCAGGTCTGTTCCTTTGCCACTACCATGCTGATTTTATCACAGTAGCTTTGTAGCATAGTTTCAAGTTGGGGAATGTGATACCCCCAGCCATGTCTCTGTTGCTTAGAATTGCTTTAGCTACTCTAGGTCTCTTATGGTTCCAAATGAATTTTTGGAATGTTTTCTCTCATTCTGTGAAGTATATTGTTGGAATTTCAATTGGCATTGCATTGAATCTATATAGTAGTTCTGGAAGTATGGCCATTTTCACTATATTGGTTCTTCCTACCCAGGAGCAAGGGATGTCTTTCCATTTTCTTGTATCCTCTTCAATCTTTTTTCACAGTGCTGTAGTTTTCAGTGTAGAGGTCTTCTGCTTCCTTTGTTAGATTGATTCCCAGATATTTCATTTTTTTGGATGCTATTGTAAAAGGAATTGTTTCTCTAGTTTCTCTCTCAGTGAGTCTGTTCTTTGTGTACAAGAAGGCTATTGTTTTTTGAGTGTTGACCTTATACCCAGCTATGCTACTGAATCTGTCAATTAAGTCTGGAAGTCTTCTGGTGGAGTTTTTTGGGTCTTCTATGTACAGTATCATATCATCAGCAAATAATGACAGTTTCACTTCTTCTTTTCCTATCTTTATTCCTTTTATTTCTTTCTCTTTTCTAATTGCCATGGCTCATGTTTCCAGAACTATATTGAACAGGTGTGGTGATAGTGGGCATCCTTGTCTTGTTCCTGATTTTAGCATGAAAGTTTTCAGTTTTTGACCATTTAGTATGATGTTGGCTGTTGATTTTTCATAGATAGCCTTAATCAGGTTGAGATAAAGACTTTCTATTCCAATTTTCTGTAGGGTTTTTATCATGATTGGGTGCTGGATTTTGTAGAATGCTTTTTCTGCATCTATTGTGATGATCATATGGTTTTTGTCCTTGACTCTGTTAATATAGTGTATTACATTTATTGATTTACAAATGTGGAACCATCCTTGCATCCCTGGGATAAATCCGACTTGGTCAGGTTGTATGATCTGCTTAATGACCCTCTGTATTCTGTTTGCCAGTATCTTGTTGAGGATTTTTGCATCTATGCTCATTAGGGAGATTGGGCTGTAGTTCTCTTTTTGGGTTGGGTCTTTCCCTGGTTTTGGAATCAAAGTAACACTTGCTTCCAGGAAAGAATTTGGAAGCCTTGCTTCCCTTTCAATTGCCTTGATGAGTTTAAAGAGTAATGGCAATAGTTCTTCTTTAAATGTCTTGTAGAATTCAGCAGTGATGCCATCAGGACCTGGGCTTTGCTTTGTTGGTAAATCTTTTATTACATTTTCAATTTCACTCATTGTAATTGGAGTGTTTAGAATTTCTATATCTTCTTCATTTAACTTTGTCAATTCGTATGTATCTAGGAATCTGTCCATTTCTTCTGTGTTTTCCATGTTATTGGAGTAGAGGTTCTCGAAGTAGGTATTGATGATCCTCTGGATTTCGGTTGGATCTGTTGTGACTTCACCTTTTTCATTCTTAATTGCATCTATTTGTGCCTTTCCTTTCCTTTTTTTTCCGTAAGGTTGGCTAAATGTTTATCAATTTCATTTATTCTTTCAAAAAACCAACTCTTTGATTCATTGATTTTTTGCATTGTTCTCTTAGTCTCCACTGCATTGATTTCTGCTCTGATCTTTATAATTTCCTCTCTTGCATGAGCTATGGATTTGTTATGCTCTTCTTTTTCTAGCAGCTTGAGGATCTCCATTAGGTTATTTATCTGAGTTTTCTCTGTTTTCCTGATATGGGCATTCACTGCTGTGAATTTCCCACATAGAACTGCTTTCATTGTGTTCCATAGATTCCTGTATGTGGTACTGGCATTTTCACTTACTTGTAGAAACTGTTTAATTTCTTCTTTAATTTCTTCTGAGACCCATTGTTTGTTCAAGAGGGTGTTATTCAGTTTCCATGTGTTTGTGGGGGTTTTGTGGTTCCTTATGTTATTGATCTCTAATTTTAATGCACTATGGTCTGATAATATACAGGGGGTAACTTCAATTTTCTTACATTTACTTAGATATGCCCTATGAGCTACAATGTGGTCTATTCTGGAGAATGACTGGTGTGCAGTCGAAAAGAATGTGTATTCTGATTTTGTGGGGTGGAACACTCTGTAAACATCTATTAAGTCCATTTGTTCAATAACTTGGTTCAGTTCTAGAATTTCTGTGTTAACTTTTTGTCTAGATGATCTATCTATTTGTGATAGTGGGGTATTGAGGTCCTCAACTACAATTGTGTGAGTGTTTATTTGGTTTTTCATGTCTATTAATATTTGTTTTGCAGAGTTAGAGGCATTCATAGTTGGTGCATATGTATGTAGGATTGTCATCTCTTCTTGGATTGTTCCCTTCACAAGGATGTAGTGACCATCTTTGTCTCTCTTAATTAGTTTTGGTTTGAAATCTACTTTGTCTGCAAATAAGATTGCTACCCCTGCTTTTCCCTGGGTTTCTGTGGCATGGAGAACTGTTTTCCATCCTTTTACTTTCAATCTGTGAATTTCTTTTTGAGTTAGATGTGTTTCTTGTGTACAGCATATTGTTGGATTTTGCTTCTTAATCCATTCTGCCAGTCTATTTCTTTTGACTGGTGAATTGAGGCCATTAACATTGAGGGTTATAATTGATAGATATTGATTTATCCTTGTCATGATGTTTCACTTTTGTTGGCTCTTTTATTTCTTATTTTTTTCTCCCTTTCCCTTTAGTGCCTTACTTTCCTGGTGGCTTCTCTCTGTTGGGGCTCATGGAGTTGTGACCTTCATTGCTTTTTTTCTAGGATATTGTTTAGAATTGCTTGTAGTGCTGGTTTGGTCTTCATGAAATTTCTCAAGTGTTCTTTGTTGTGGATGTATCTAATTTCCCCATCGATTTTGAAAGACAATTTTGCAGGGTACAACAGTCTAGGTTGGAATTTATTTTCTTTTAGGGCTTGAAATGTTTCACTCCAGGCTCTCCTTGATTTGAGGGTTTGTGTTGAGAAGTCTCCTGTGATTCTGATGGGCTTTCCTTTGTAGGTGATTTGTTTCTTTTCTCTAACTGCTTGTAGGATTTTGTTTTTCTGTTGGGTTTCTGGGATCTTGATTATTATACGTCTAGATGTAGATTTTTTTTTGATCACGGCTAGTTGGAGTTCTATAGGCCTCACTTATCTGTATGTCCAGTTCTCTACCTCTGTCTGGGAAGTTTTCCACTATTACTTCTGTGAACAGTTTTTTTTTTTTTTAATGTCAATTGCTTTCTCCTGTGTTTTCATGGACTCTGATCAGTCATATGTTATTCTTCTTTGCATCATCTAGCTCTGTTGGATTGATTTCTTGTGGTCCCTTACTATTTTTAAGCAATATCTGTTTTCATGCTCTTTAACCACGAGCCTGTCTTCTATATCTGATATTCTATTTTCAGATTCCCTTAATCTGCTATGGATACTTTCAATGGAGTTTTTGATCTCCTGAATATCTGTTTGAATCTGTTTCATGGAATCCATTTCTTTCTTATATTGGGCGATCATATGTTCCATTTCTTTCTTATGCTGGGTATTCATGGCTTCAAGCATGTTTCTGAGCTCATCTGTTTTTTTATCTGTTCCTGTTCTAGATCCTCTAATCATGTCTTTCACTCTGCTCACCATCTCTGTAGATATCTGGGAGATTATTTCTGCTTTGAATTTTTCTAGAGCCTCATTCATCTGTTTTGTTACTTCCTGTGCTATCAGTTCAGGTTTTCCGGGTGGTTGGTTATGGGACTTTTCCATCTCATTTCCCCCAGGATTTACCCTTGGTGGGGTGGAAGTCTGAGTTTGTGCCTTGCTTAAATGTCTTCTCATTTTTGTTTTTGGTTCTGTCCTAGGTTTAACTCCTGGGTTGATACTTTGAAGTTGCTTATTGTAAGTATCTTTGTTGCTTGTAATTAGAAGCCTTATGGAATGATTGCTTCTCAGAGGTGTCTTCCAGATATAGCTGGTCTTTAAGTTTTGAGTCTCTAATGTCTCTAAGGCTATCTCATTTTCCTTATACTAGGAAGGATCACTGACTAGATCAATAACAACACCTTAGCCCAAGTGGTACAATCAGCAACACCATTGCATCAAGTACATCTTTGAAAATGACATTTTGTGGTAGTTATTAATCTATCACCTTTAGCTGTGTGAATTAAATCAAGATTGAGGACCAACCCAACATATAGTGAATAAACTCTTCAATATAACAACTTTACCCTTTGGGATGGGGAGTTAGAAGGGGTTGGGGAGGGAGGAAAAGATGGGAAGAAGGATAAGGGAAGGTTAGCAGTGTGGCCAGAGGACACAGGTGACAAGGAAAAAGAGAATAATAGGAAAATAAAGAAGAACTCTGAATGAGGACCAAAACAAGGACCAAAAGGGAAGATGAACAATGTGGGAGAGCAAGAGAGTGAGTCTAAGAGAGAGAGAGAGAAAGGAAAGAGAAAAGAAAAGAAAAAAAGGAGAGAAAAACAAATATTTGCAAAGAGTAGGAAAAAGTTAAAGATAAGAGGAGCAAAGGAAAAGAAATGAGAAAAAAACAAACTAATAATACTAATTTGGGGAATAAAAAATAACAATGAAGATGAAGGGCCTCTTTCAGGGTATGTCTCTGCTGTCACAATGGACAACATGGGTAGCAGTGTGCAGATATAAGTCAATGAGTCTCAGCAAGCCAGTTGCAGACCCATGAGATTCAGGCAGATTTCTGGCTGCAAGTCCCAAGTTGAGCTCCCTGTCCTCCTGTAGGATTGAACTCTGCAGAGTTGTATTGCAGGTTCCAGCTGCCCTTCCCCTGAAGATAGTCCCGGTCCTGATGGGAGGTGAAGATGACTCCAACTTACCCAGTACAGTGGTCTGGTGGTTCAGTGTCCTCTGTGTCTTTGTAGTGTGGAACCAGGTGGCTGTACAGAGAGGAGGCCAGAGGAACTGGCGGGGCGGAAGGGGGGGGTGGTCCAGTGGATTGCTGCCGGGGCGTGGGCTGATTCGGTGTGTTCTGCGCGACTCGCGACCTTGGTAAGACATCCACGTAAGGCCTTTTCTTCTCTCTGTCTACCTGCCTCTAGGCCCCAAGTCCCAAGTTTCCACAAGCACAGGCTATCACTCACTGTCGCTCACCCACAAGCAGCTGTTCAGACCTCTAAGCTGACCCATTAGATCTCTCTCTGACCTCTGTTTTGTGTATCTTTCTTTTTCTTTCCTTCTTAAAAACCCCCTCCAGTAGATAATCCAAATAATACTAGCAGATAAGCCAATGCTAGTAGATAATCCTTGTCATAATGGAGCTAATGAAATGCCAAAAACATATAAATATGTAATAAATATTAGGCATAAGTGTTATAACAAAACAGAGAAAAGAATAAGACTTTAAGGCTATCAAGGAAGACATCTCTGTGGAGATACGATATGCCCAGAAAGCTAAATGAAATAAAGGAGTAGCTGAGGCACAGGGAATAGGAAATATAGTAAGCATGAGATAAAAAAAAAAAAGCTGTGGCATATTCAAGAAATAGGAAAAGCTGTCAACCCAACTGGAACTTACTGAATCCATTATCTCCAAGTCTATGCCTCTGGAACAGTGAATATTTGCTTTTATTTGTATTGTTATTAGAATTCAAGTTCTTTCCCTATTTTTCAAAAGGGCACAATTTCATCCAAAATAATTTAGAGTTCTGAGACCACTTTGGGGAAGTTTGGATATAACAAAATTCCCCATATTGGAGGTATCTTATAATAACGAGTAAAAAAGAAATCTTAGTAATCAATGATTTTTTTCTATTGGAATAAAGACATCACTAAACAAAATTTTCAGTGTAGCTTCTTTCTTATCATATATATGATATATGCCCATGTGTGTTATAAAATTCCAAAATAGCTTCCATAAAGATCTCTTTTCCCAAAGCTAATATGTGAAAATACTAGAAATGTTTCACTTTTTTCCTTAATTAAAAAAAAATTTATTAACCCATGATAATTGTACAAATTTGTAGGGTACAAGGCAATATTTCAATACTTGTGTACAATATGTACTGATCATATGAAGGTAGTTACTATTTCTATCTCCTTATCATTACTTTGTATTTGAAGTTTTTGAGCTCCTCTCTTCCAGTTATTCATAAAATATATAACAGATTATTGTTAACTCTTATCATCTCACTGTGCTGTAGAATACAAGGACTAGAACTTATTATTTCTATCTCTGTTTTGGTAGTGATTAGAATCACATAACCTTGATTCTAGCATCACACACTCTAGATCCAGCCACCTCTGAAAAGCCTCACCTATGACCATATGAGATTTTGAGGGGACATCTAGATGCAAACCATAACACACATCTATCTTTACTTTCTTGAGGAGTCTTCACACTGTTCTCCATAGTGACTGTAAAATTTAACATTCCCACCAACCATGCATAAAAGTTCCCTTTTCTCCCCATCCCCACCAGCAATTGTTATTTTTGTCTTTTTAATAATAACCATTCTAACTGGAGTGAGATATCTCAGTGTGATTTCGACTTGCATTTTTCTGACAGCAAATTAAATTTAATATTTTTTTTCATTAATGTGTAGGCCAGCTGAATTTCTTCTTTCGAGAAGTGTCTATTCTTATCCTTTTCTCATTTTAATTGGATTATTTGTGAGTTTTTTTGTTACTAGGTTGTTTAAAGTCCTTACATACTCTGCATATGAATCCTTTGTGAGATGTAGTTTTCATATATTTTCTCACATTCTATATATTTTTTTCTTCACTCTGTTGATTATTTTCCTTGTGCAGAGAAGTTACTTAGTTTGACATATCTCATTCGTCTATTTTTGCTTTTGTTTCTTGTGCTTTGGGGGTCTTATCCAGAAAACCACCATCTATACCAGTGGCAGTAAACCTATAACATGTGTGCCACACTGAGCTGTTTGCATCATTAAAAGCTCTAAAAGATTTGTCGTCACTGTTATACCATTATCTTCAAATGCTTCCTGTGTTACTTTTCTCTCATTGCTGAGACAAAATACCTGACCCCCAAAGTTAAAGGGGAAAATGTTTCTTTGGCTTACAGTCTGTAGAGGTTTCAGTCCATAATTGGTTGGCTCCAAGATAGGGATGGCAAACAGGTATTTCAGACAAGAAACATGGTGTGCACAAGGTAGCAAAGGCAACAAGAGACCTTAACAGTGTCTTTCTGCTCCTTTTATCTTATTCAGACTACTGGTATTGGGGCAGTGCCAAACCAATCGCTCACGTGTAGTGGTTTAGTAATCACATGCCCTTAATCTTAGCATCACACACTCTAGATTCACCCACCTCAGTAATAGCCCCACCTATGACTGCCTGAGGCTTTGGGGGGACATTTAGACACAAGCCATAATACTTCCCCAATTTTTTCATTTAATAGTTTCACAGTTTCACATTTTACCATCAAAATCTTGTTTCTCTAGTCATTGCCTTTTTCTGATAGTATATTTTCCTCTTTCTGATAGCTCTCCTAATATTTCTTTTAATCATCTGCGATGAGATCTTCTTTCCTCTTCTCCAAAATCTCCTAGCCTTAAACTTTCTGTCACTCTCTGGTTTCATCTTTTAAAAGTAATATCACCAGAACAGGAATATACACCTGGAAGGCAGATTTTAAGCTCTACCACCTGTTATATTTATAGTCAATCATCACATTTCCCCACACTGTAAGAGAAAAAGCAGAAATTTACTGGAGAATTTCAAGAATATTGAAAAAGTGCTATGTCAGTCTCCTTGACCTATAATAACCAATATTTGTATTAGCTGAAGTCTGGCAAACACACACACATGCACACACACACTTTATTTGAGGTTGTTCCTGATGTCAATCAAAAGGAACAGGTATAAAAAAGCACAAAGTGTGGGTCAGCACTTACTAAGGATTACACATGTTATGTTTCCAACAAAGAGTGACTAGATATTAAGCCAGGAAAGTAAAAATTAAAGGTAAATCCAAAAGATTTTAGAAATCATCTTTTCAGTTACTTCAGTAAACCCTCAAGGATAGGTCCATAGCATGAAGCTTCTGATGTACCAGGCTCATATTTGTAAATGACCTTAGCTAGAAATATAGGGCTTTGTATACAAACAAATATTGGGATGGTAAATAATTATCTTGGCAGACCTTTAGCAGTTGCCCAAATCTATCTGAGAGAGTCTTACAGTGAAACAAAAGAAGGTACAAAAACAAATAAATGACTTTGTGAAATTAAACAATTGAATACCTCTGTATGATCTTGTATTTCCCCAAGCAAAGAGGCCATATCCAGATAAAAATGATGGACTTTGGGGATTGTCCATATTTAGAAGCTTTAAAAAAATGATTTTTTTCTAAATACAAGATGGATCTCTATCAAAATGATTAAGTAGTCAAGGAAACTGTAGATGTATTAATGCTAACAAAGAAAATAATAGCTCTAAAGGAATAAATTCTATTAAAAATAGGTGGTCTAGGGCCAGAGGTTTAGCTCAGTGGTTCTGCCACCTGCCTCGCAAGCACAAGGCCTTGAGTTCAATCCCCAGTTCCAAAAAACCCCCACAAAAATAGATGGTCTAGGATGAATACAGAGAATCCGATTCATTATTGTGTCAAGCACATAATCCTTTAAAAAATACTTTTCCCTGAGATGTCCTCCAAACACCTGGATCTTGGAAATGTTCTACTAGCCAATTTTAGAAGACCAAAATATATGGATATGTTATATGAAGATAATTTCTAGCAATTCCAGGAAACTCCTGGTAGCATCAGATGATATCAAGTGAAAGTCTGCTAAGATCCTACATGAAATCAATGACAGAGCAAGAAAAAATTGGCTGCTAATATAAAACAGCATATCTCAAGGCCCTAGAAAAAAATCCAAATCCAAAGATAATATAAAGAAGAAAATTATAAATATTAGAAGAGAAGTTAATGAAATTGAGACTGAGAAAACAATGCAAAGAATCAAAAATTCAAAGAGCTGGTTCTTTGAATGAATAAACAAAATAGACAACAACCTTGCCAATCTTACCAAAAGAAGGAGAGGAAAGACCCAAATTGGAAATAAAAAGGTGATTAGAATAGCAAAAGCAATTCTAGGCAACAAAGACATGACAGGAGGTATCACAATCCCCAATATGAAACTATACTACAAAGCCACTGTGATAAAAACAGCATGGTACTGACAAACAGACCCGAGGATCAGTGGAATAGATTAGAAGATGCAGAAACAACTCCAGACGTACTCAGCCACCTCATCTTTGACAAAGGAGCCAACCACCCTCACTGGAGGAAAGATGGGCTCTTTAGTACGTGGTATTGGTCATTGAGGCCATACTCTTAAGTGAAATAAATAGGACATACATGCACACATACCAAATAGTTTTCTGGTGTAAGAAACTAAAATTGTAAATAAGAATTGATATGTATAATACATAATGTGAAATGGGAAGAAAAAGTCTAAAAAGAGGAAGTTGGAGGAATGGGGAAAGGAAAGAAGGGAAAGGAAAAAAAGAGAAAATGAAAAATTGGAAACAAAGTCTTTCTAAATAGGGAAGGGTGGAGGGGTTGAATGGAGGGCAGGGGAATGGGGAAAAATAAGAACCAAGATATATGATGTAAAGGTACCAATTTCCAATGATGAATGTCATCATATTGTATACCTAAAATGTACCAATAAACTTAATGAAAGAATAAAAAAAAGAATGAAACAAAAAACAAACTAAAGCAAACACTACCAAGATCAGAAAGATTATTAATGACTACTTTGCAAACCTGTGTTCCAATAAATTGGGTAATTCAGAAGAAATGGATAGATTCCTAGATACATATGTATTGCCAAAGCTAAGCCAAAAAGACATTAAAAATCCTGAATAACCCATTACCAGGCAGTGAGACTGAAGAAGTAATTTTTTTTTAAACTTCCAAATTAGAAAAGCCCAGGTTCAGTTGGATTCACTCCCGAATTCTAGAAGAACTTTAGGGAAGATCTAATACCAATACTCTACAAACTCTTTTATAAAATCAAAAGGGAAAGAATACTCCCAAGTAATACCTAGAAACCAGCACTACTCTGATTCCAAAAAACAGAAAAAGGTCCAACCAAAACAGAACTACAGACCAATCTCTTTAACAAATGTTGACAAAAAAAATTCTCAACAAAATACGGGCAAACAAGATGTGACAAATCATCAAAAAGATCATATATCATGACTACATAGGATTCATTCCAAGGATGCAGGGCTGGTTTAACATATGCAAACCGATAAATGTAATACATCACATAAACAGAAGCAAAGACAAAAATCACTTGATCATCTCAATTGACACAGAAAAAGCATTTGACAAAATCCAACATCCATTCATGGTAAAAACCCAGACAAAAAATGGCATATAATAGGGCGTTATTTCAATCTGATAAAAGTTATTTATGATAAACCTACTGTCAACATCATATTAAAAGGGAGAAGCTGAAAAATTTCCCTCTAATGCCAAGAACAAGACAAGGATGCTTACTATCACCATTCCTGTTCAATGTACTGTACTTCTCAAAACATTAATCACAGCAGTCAGGCAGGAGAAATAAATAAAAGGGATATGCATAGGAAAAGAAAAAGTCAAATTATAATTTTTTGCAAATAACATGACCCTCTACACAGAAGACCAAAAAAAAAAAAAATCCACCAAAAGACTCCTAGAATTAATAACCAAATTCAGCAATGTGGAAAAAAACAAAGTCAACAACAATAATAAATTCACCAAGAAAAAAATTAGGGGAACAATATCTTTATAAGAGAGTCACAAAAATTAAATACCCAGGAATTAACCTAACCAAATAAGTTGAAGACCTCTACAGTGAAAACTACAGTACTCTAAAGGAGGAGATCAAAAAGGGCATCAAAAAATGGAAGGATACCTCTTGTTCCTGGATAGGCAGGTAGGCAGAATCGATATAGTCAAAATGGCCATTTTTCCTTTGAAATTCACAAATCTCCTGACTAAGCCACAAGCCAACCATGCATCTAGGAACATAATTTGCAGTCTCAGATTCTGTTCTGATATGAGTAAGTACATTCAAACTCCTCAAAAATTCTTTTGGAGACAAAAGAGACCTAGAATATTAAAATCAATGTTGGGTAGCAAGAGCAGGGCACAGGCATTACAATTCCAGATCTCAAATCACATTACACTGATAAAAGTAGCATGATTTGGCGGAAAGAAACAGACTTGTGGATCAATGAAATGAATAGAGGATGGAGAAACACCTCCAAGCATATTCAGCTACCTGATCATTGACGAAGAGGCCAAAAACTTAACACAGGAGGAAAGATAGTCACTTACCTTATGCTAAGAATTCTTAATGGTCCTGTGGAAGTAGATTTTCTGTACAAGATTATTAACCAAAGATATTTAGATCAATCTAAAAATAGCATAGTATTAGAGACCTACCAATCAAGATCTTTGTAACTAGGCCAACCAGATACACAGAGGCATACGGTAATCTACCCTTTGTCTAGAAATCTTACTTTAACTCTTGCTAATTTCTTGCCATTTTATTGATTTTTAGTCATAGATTACTGATGGACAATATTCTGCATATTCAAGATATTTTTCTTAGCTATACCCATGTGCAATTTTGTTCTACATAGAATTATCCAACTCATAAAACTCATGTAAACTTCAGCTATATTCCTAAACCACATTGACTTGGATTTCCCATATACCGCCCAATAATTCAGATAAAAATCCAATCTCTATTCATATAAATATTCAGGAGGACTTCTATTGGATCCTTCTGGAATCTAAAATAAGACCACAATATTAGATATACCACACAGTTAAAGAAGTTGGAATGAACTTTATAAAAACAAAATACTTCTATAAAAGTAATAATGAAGTCAATAGAAATAAAAAAATGACTAGTGTTATGGTTTAGATTTAAAATATGCCCCAAAGTCTCATGTATTCTGATGTGGATATTCTTGAAAATAATTGGATCATGTGGACTGCTGTATGCATGACTAGAGTAAATCAATGATGAGTTCATAGGTAAATGTGCTACTACAAGGGAGAGCCTGGTTGGCAGAGGTAGGTTACTGGAGTGTAACCTGAAAGGCTGTGTTATTCTCTTTATTTAAAATTAATTTTATCGGTACATTTTAGGTATGCAAATATAATGACATTCATCATTGGAAATTTGCACCTTCACATCATCTCTCTTGGTTTTTATTTTTTCCCCATTCTCCTGCCCTCCATTCAAGCCCTCCACTCCTCCCTATTTACAAACACTTTGTTTCCATTTTTTCATTTTCTCATATTAATTCCATTCCCTTCTTTACTTTCCCTACCCCTCCCACTTCCCTTTCCCCTTTGGCCCTTTTCTTACTATTTCACATTATCTATTATACCTTTTAGTCCTAATTTACACTTTCAGTTACTCACACTACAGAAACTATTCAGTATTTACACAAGCGTGCCCTATATATTTCACTTAAGAGTATCGCCTCAATGTGCATCCATTTAGCTATAAATGTCTCCAGTTTCGCATTTTTTATGGCTGAGTAGTACTTCACATTATAAAAAAACCTTTTCTTTATCAAGTCTCCAGTTGATGGGCGATTGGGATGCTTCCAAGTTTTAGCTATTACAAATTGGACTCATGAAAATGGGTGCACATATATCCCTGTGGTGTGATTCTTTTAATTCTTTGGGGAAGATACCCAGCAGGGGAATATGTGGGTCAAATGGGACTTCCAGTCCCAGTTCTTTGAGATATCTCCATACTGATTTCCACAGTGGTTGCACAAGTCGGCACTCCCACCAGCAGTGGAACAGGGTTCCTCTTTCCCCACAGCTCCACCAGCATTTGTTATTGGTTGATTTCATGATAGCAGCCATTCTTTCTGGGGTGAGGTGGAATCTTAGCACTGTTTTCATTAACATCTCTCAAATGACCAGTGATATTGAACATATTTTCACATGATTATTTGGTATTTCTATTTCTTTGTCCAAGATTTAAATGTGTGTTCATTTCAGATGCCCATTTTTGGGCTGGGTCTTTAAATTTGGGAGATCTGATTTTTTAAACTTCTTTATAGATTCTAGATAGTAGACCTTTGTCTGAGGAGCAGTAGGTGAAAACTTTGCCAACATTGTGGGTTGTCTCTTCACACTGGTGGTGGTTTCTCTTGCTGTGCAGAAGCTTTTTAAAAAGAAGAGATCCCACTTGTTGATCATTTGTGCCAGTTCACAGGCAACTGAGGTTTTGTTCATAAAATCTTTTCCCGCACCAATGTCTTCAAGAATTCTACCTAACCTCCTTTCCAGTTGGTTCAGTGTTTCCATTTTAATATTTAGATCTTTAGTCCATTTCAATAATAGTTTAGTGCATGCTGAGAAACACAGGTCTAGTTTTCATCTTTAGCAAGTTGAAACTCAATTTTCCAGCACCATCTATTAAAGAGGCTATCTTTCCTCCAGTGATGGTGTTTGGCTCCTTTGTCAAAGATGAGATGGCTGAATGTGTCTGGAGTTATTTCTGCATCTTCTAATCTACTCCATTGGTCCACAGGTCTGTTTCTTTGTCAGGACCATGCTGTTTTTATCACAGTAGCTTTGTAGTATGTTTTCAAGTTGGGGGTTATGATACACCCTGCCATATCACTGTTGCCTGGAATTGCTTTTGGCATTCTAGATTTCTTCTTGTTCCAAATGAAATTTTAGAATGTTTTCTCAATGTCTGTGAAGTATGCTGCTGGAATTTTAACTGGGACTGCATTGTATCTATATAGCAGTTTTGGAAGTATGGCCGTTTTCACTATGTTGATTCTTCCTACCCAGGAGCAGGGGATGTCTTTCCATTTTCTGATAGCGTCTTCAATCTCTCTTTTCAGAGTGCTCTAGTTTTCAGAAGGGAGGTCTTTGATTTATTTTGTTAGTTTGATTCATTAGTATTTCGGTTTTTTGGAAGGTATTGCAAAAGGAATTGTTTGCCCTATTTCTCTCTCAGTGAGTCTGTCAGTTATGCAGAGGAAAGCTATTGACTTTTGTGTATTGACCTTGTATCCAGCTACTTTACTGAATTTGGTTATTAAGTCTAGAAGACTTTTGGTGGTGTTCTTGGGGTCTTCTGTATAGAGTATCATGTCATCCACAAATAATGACAATTTGACTTATTCATGTCCTATCTTTATTTCATTTATTTCTTTTTCTTGTCAAATAGCTGTGTCTAATGTTTCCAAGACTATATTGAACAGGAGTGGTGATAGAGGACGTGTTTGTCTTGTTCCTGATTTTAGTGTGAAGGATTTCAATTTTTGACCATTAGTATGATATTGGCTATTGGTTTTTCATAGATGGCTTTTATCAGATTGAGGTAGAGACTGTCTATTCCAATTTTTTTTTGGTTTTTATCATAAATGCATGTTGGATTTTTGTCAAAGGCTTTTTCTGCATCTATTGAGATGATTAGATGGTTCTTTTCCCCCTGGCTCTATTGATATAGTGTATTACATTGATTGATTTGCATATGTTGAACCATCCCTGCATCCCTGGAATGAATCCCCCTTGGTCAGGGTGTATGATCTGCTTGATCATCTTCTGCATTCTATTTGCCAGTATCTTAGTAAGGATTTTTGCATCTATGTTCATGAGTGAGATTGGCCTGTAGTTCTCCTTTTCGATTGGGTCTTTCTCTGCTTTGGGGATCAAGGTGATGCTTGCTTCCAGGAATGATTTCGGGAGTATTGCTTCCCTTTCAATTTCATTGAAGAGTTTAACCAATAGTGGCAGTAGTTCCTCTCTAAATGTCTTGTAGAATTCAGCAGTGACACCATCAGAACCCGGGCTCTTCTTAGTTGGTAAGTTTTTAATTACATTTTCAATTTCATTGATAAATATTGGGTTATTTAGAATGTCTAGGTCTTCTTCATTCAACTTTGGTAATTCATACATGTCTAGGAATCTCTCCATTTCTTCTGTGTTTTCCATCTTATTGGCATATAGATTCTCAAAGTAGGTATTGGTGATCCTTTGGATTTCTGCTGAGTCTGTTGTAATTTCACCCTTTTCATTCCTAATTGCATGGATTTGGGCCTTTTCTTTCCTTTTTCTGATAAGATTGGCTAAGGGTTTGTCAATTTTGTTTATTCTTTTGAAGAACCACCTCTTGGCTTTATTGATTTTTTGTATCATTTTCTTAGTCTCCATTGCTTTGATTTCTGCCCTGATCTCTATAATTTCCTCCCTTGTACGAGCTTTGGGTTTGTCCTG
Source organism: Heterocephalus glaber (assembly GCF_053883595.1). Taxonomy (NCBI): domain Eukaryota; kingdom Metazoa; phylum Chordata; class Mammalia; order Rodentia; family Bathyergidae; genus Heterocephalus; species Heterocephalus glaber. Next base: position 136,539 of record NW_028258294.1, on the reverse strand, counting down.
CTCTTCTCTTTCTAGAAGCTTGAGGTTCAGCATCAGGTTTTTTAATTGGGCTCACTCTGTCTTCCTAATATGCTTATTCACTGCTATGAATTTCCCTCGTAAGGCTGCTTTCGTTGTGTCCCATAGATTCCGGTATGTTGTGTTGTCATTGTCATTTAATTGAAGAAACTGTCTGATTTCTTCTTTAATTTCCTCTGTGACCCATTGGTTATTCAGAAGTGTGTTGTTCAATTTCCATGTGTTTATGAAGTTTTTGCAGTTTATTTTGCTATTGATCTCCAATTTCATCACACTAAGGTCTGATAATATACAGGGGATAACTTCAATTCCTTTGTACTTACCTAAATATCTTCTACGAGCGAGTATGTGGTCTATTTTGGAGAACAACCTGTGTGCAGCTGAAAAGAATGTGTACTCTGATTTTGTGGGGTGAAACACTCTGTAAACATCTGTTAAGTTCATATGTTCAAGAGTTTGATTGAGTTCTACTATTTCATTGCTTGTTTTTTGTCTAGTTGATATATATATTTGTGACAATGGGATATTGAGGTCCCCCACTACTATTGTATTAGTGCTTATATTGTTTTTCATGTCCATTAGTATTTGTTTTATATAGTTGTGTGCACTAGTATTTAGTGCATATTTATGATTTCATCTCTTTCTCTTGAATTGTTCCCTTTACAAGGATATAATGTCCTTCTTTGTCTCTCTTAATCAATGTCGGTTTGAAATCTATTTGGTCTGCAAAGAGGATAGCTACTCCTGCTTTTTTTCGGGTTCCCATCACATGGAGTATTGTTTTCCACCCCTTAACTTTCAGTGTATGAGTTTCTTTTTTAATTAAGTGTGTTTCTTATATGCAGCATATTGTTGGATCTTGCTTCTTCATCCATTCTGCCAGTCTATTTCTTTTGATTGGTGAGTTGAGACCATTAACATTGATGGTTATAACTGATACACATTGAGTTATCATTGTCATGACTTTTTCTTTTTGTTTGATCTTCCCAATTTGCTTTTAATTTCTTGTCATGCCTGATGGATTCATTCTGCTGGGCTTCCTGGGGTTGTGATCCTCGTTGTCTTTTCCTAGGATATTGTCTAAAATTTTTCAGAGTGCTGGTTTGGTATTCATGAAGTTCCTGAGGTGCTCTTTGTCTTGAACGTATCTTATTTCTCCACTCCATCAATTTTGAAAGATAGTTTTGCAGGGTACATCAGTCTGGGCTGGAGGTTGTTTTCCTTTAGAGCTTGAAACACATCACCTCAAGCTCTTCTTGCCTTGAGGGTTTACAGTGAGAAGTCTGATGTGATTCTGATGGGCTTTCCTTTGTATGTGATTTGTTTCTTTTCTCTCACTGCTTGTAGAATTTTGTTCTTCTGTTGGGTTCTGGAATCTTAACTATTATATGCCTATGTGTAGATTTTTTGTTTTGATCAAGGCTAGTTGGAGTCCTATATGCCTCACTTATCTGTATGTCAAATTCTTTTCCTCTCCTTGGGAAGTTTTCTGCCATCATTTCTGTGAACAGTTTTTTTATGTCATCTGCACTCTCTCCTCTTTCTTCATTGGTTCCAATCAGTCTTATTTTATTTTTCTTTGCATCATCTAGCAGCTGCTGGATTGATTTATTGTGGTCTTTTACAATTTTTAAAGAAGTTTTTCTTTTCCTGTTCCCTAAATGCAATCTTATCTTCTATATCTGAAATTCTGTCTTCACATTGGTTCATTCTGTTGCATAGATTTTCAATGGAGTTTTTAATCTCTTGGAAATCTGTTTGTATCTGTTTTATGGATTCAATTTGTTTCCTATGATAGCATTCCATCATGTTCCTCAGCTCCTCTATTTTTTTTATCTGTATCCTCTCTAGATTTATTAATCATGTCTTGTACTATGGGCACAATCTTTGCTGTTATGTGAGAAATCATTTCTGATATCATTTTTTCCAGATCCTCTTTCGTTGCTAGTTCAGGATGTCCAGGTAGTTGAGTATCAGTGTGTTCCATCTCGTTTCTTTTTAGGGTTGCTGTAGGTGATCTAGAAATCTGATTCTGAGGCTTGTTTACCTGTCTTCTCATTTCTACAGGGAGGGGGTGGGTGCGTGGCTCACCTCCTCTGTTCTGGGAGCTGTTGCAGTCCTACCCAGAAGCCTCCTCCAGGCTACGAGCAATGACACACTTGCCCAGAAGCTTCCTCCTGGCTGGGAGCTGTGGCACACTGACCTAGAGGTCTCCTCTGAGCTGGTAGCCGTGGCACACCAACCCAGAGGCCTCCTCTGTGCTGGAAGCTGTGGCACGCCAACCCAGAAGACTCCTCCAGGCTACCAATTCATTTTTATATGTATCGTCTGAGCAAGTATTTCTACAATGGAGATTATGCAAGTACAAAATGTGTCAGAAGTAATCACTGAACTTATAATGATATTCTTGAGTGATTACCTCTTAGTAGGAAAGTTGAAACTCTCTAGCTTCAATAGAAATAAATAGTTTTTACTTTGTATTAACTAACCATGGTTGTATTGGTGCCACCACCAATATTTCGTGTTGAATTTGAATAAGCACAATTAGCCAAGTAGAATAGGTCATCTATAAGCAGAAAGTGATGGCTACCTGCCTCTTCAAGGTAGACCAAATAGGGTTCTGATACAAGTTTTTCTTCTTCTGGATTTGGTATTTGGACATCGTGGCTTCAAAGCACTCATATTCTTATTTCTTTTGTGTATTACAAGCATTAGGTATAGTTTCTCCTGAGTCTTAAATACTGCTGCACAGCTGGTTTCATGCTGAAAGACCCACTGCTCATTACTAGACAAAAAGAATGAACTCCTGTGACCAAGATAAAGATGCCACTTATAGATCAAGACATATGTAGATCTGGAAAGAGACTGCTTTCATGGCTGACCCACTGGTCTAATGCAAAGGATGGCCAAAAGACAGAGGTTAGAACCTGTACAACAAAATCCATCAGTTATCCAATACTAAGTACCAGAAAGAACACACCATCAATTATTGAAGTATACTTTACTCAGAACTTCATGGCACTTAGATTAACCCTCATCTTAAAAATTCAGTAAACCCAAAGGTATCTCCCTCTTTTGATATGAATTTCAAGTCCCAGCCTATGAGTAACAAAAGTTTGTATTAATTTTTCCTTTCAAGATGTTATTTAAGAATTGTAATGTGATGTTACCCCTTGCTACATTGTCAAAAAATTTAGTTTGTCTGTTTTTACATGAGAATAGAGCTTTCCATACTTCAAGTAAGCAAAAGAGATCGGAATGTAGTAAACAATTGGAGTATTTATTCACATATAGAATCACTTTTTCAGACATAGAAGGAAAGCTGATTTTATGGTACAGACACATGGCCAGGTCATTTCCAAGATTCTGCCTCAAGATTGGCATATGCCTCATAGCAGATTGCCCTTCCATTTTCTTGCTCTCATAGAATATTGATGCAGCTGGGCTTAGACTCATTTAGTAAGGAATCAATTTTAAAAACTAGCTATATAGAGATATTTGAATCAAAGGAATGCAACCAAAAAGGGGTCTATATTTAGCCTTGATGTACTAAGATGCAACAGGAAACAAGTAAATATGAGGCTATACCTATCCCTATTCTAATGCATTAGTAGAACCACCAACTTTATAAAGTGATCCTTAGAGTTTATCTCAAAGGATGAATGTTCGGAAATAACCCAAAAACTTTTTGATATAGATTAGTAATGATTAATTGGTGCCTAAGTTTACAAAAGAGAAAAAGAGCCTAAAAATACCCATATCCTTTAAACTTCAAGGGAGACATCACAATTGAAGAAATCGAAGACTATTCAAAAAAAGTACCATGACAACCAATTTAAAGATTAATGAAATTAGATCTTCATCTACTACTATATTGGTAGGGGTTCTCGAGGGGAATGGAATCAACATATTTTTGCAAGAGGGTTAACTAGCTAGGCTTACAGGATCAGAGATGGGATAGTAATCACAGCTGTCTGCAAGCTGGAGAGCCACGTGATCCAGTGTAAAATGCTGGAAGCTCCAGAACAGGGGGGATTAAGGATACCACATCAGTCCAAGATCGAAGGCCTCGAAGCTCTCTGGAAAGTTAGCTGGTATGAGTTCACCTTGAAAAGCTACAGAAACTGAAGTCTAATGTCCACAAGCACTAGCAGTACCAAAGGTGCACAGCTCAAGCAGAATGGAGTTTGTCAAATGTGCGTCAACTTCTTCCCTCTTATCCTTTCATTCCATCCAGGATACAACCCTATTGAATGGTGTCACCCACCACCAAAATAGGTCTTCTCCTATCAGTCTGCTGGCCTATACACCAATCATCTCTTGAAACACCTCATAGACACAACCAGAAGTATACTTTACTATCTGCTAAGCATTTCTTAATTGAGTCAAGTTGATAATCATGACTAATAATCAGAACTACCGTACACCAACATAAATTTTTGGTGGATTAAAAGGTCAAATGTAGCTGGACATAGTGCCATACACCTATGATCTCTGTTACTTGGGAGGCTGAGACAAGAGGATCACAAATTAGAGACCAGCTGGGCAATATAGTGAGACCCCCATCTAAAAAAAAACAATAAAAACAGCTAAATGCTAAGTTAGAAATCCTTATTTTTAAAACATATAATTTAAAACGCATCTGAACCGATTTTGAAAAGAAAATCAAAACAAATGAAGAAACCACAATGTTAATTAATAATGGGTAACATTAATCACAAACTAATTTTTAGACTTATAAGATCTTTTTGATTTTAAGATCACAAAGTAAAACCAAAATTAGAAGCAAACAATAAAGTAGGAAAAATATTTGAAATACATTGTATTCAAATATTTTATAACTTTGAAAAATAAAAATTCATACAAACAAGTATGAAGATAACAACAACAAAAAATTATGAACGTGGAATATAAAAATATAATTCATAAAAAGTTAATAGTTTTATTTATTTTTATTAGTGCATGTTAATTATACAGTCAAAATTTAAAATGACTAATAAACAAATTAGAATATCATTATTCCTAAGCAGTATGGAAATGTGAGTTAGCTTTTTATCCTGTGCCAAATACCTGAGATAACTTAAAAGATTAAAGGTTTATTTTAGCTCATGGATTCAAACTGCATGGTCAGCTGGATCCATTGCTTTAGGCCTGTGATGAGGCAGAAATAGAAGGGTGTGAGAGAGAAAAGCTTCCCACCTCAGGGCAACAAAGAAGCAGAAAGAATAAGAACCCAAAGGGAAGGGGCCAGAGACCACATAAAATACTCCAAGTTATGCCCCATAATCTAGTCTCTTCAACTGAGCCCAATCTCCTAATTTTTCTTTATCTCCCAATAACACTATCAAATTATGAAGTGAGCTGTCATGATCTAATCACTTTCCAAAGGCCCCATTTCGGAAAACATGAGGCTCTGGGGCAATATTTTATATCCAAATTATAAAAGCAAGTTAATTATAAAATTGGCACCCTCTAAAAACCATTTAACTGATAATACTCAAGAGAATCATGATGAAAAAAATATTTAAAGCTACTACTTGTGGGAGTATTACCAAAATCTTTATGGAAATATTCTACCAGTCCTAAGAATCACAGTGACGTTTTTTCATAGTTTTATTTCAACAATTCCCTTTGAATATACACCTACGGAATATTTTTAAACCCAATTTATAAACAATATTCAATGCAGCATTATTTAAAAGATTCACAAATAATTTTAGCAACCAATCATAGGGAATAGTTACATTAATTATAGAAGATCGAACATATGCTACTTTGGATAGTCAACAGATTTTTAATTAATTTTATTGGTACATTTAAGGTATACAATATAATGACATTCATCATTGGAAATTTGCACCTTTACATAATCCATCTTGGTTCTTATTTTTTTCCCCATTCCCCTGCACTCCCTTCGACCCCTCCACCCCTGCCTATCTACAAAGACTTTGATTTCATTTTTTTTCTTATATTAATTCCATTCCTTTTAAAACTTTCCTAAATCTTGGAAACTAATATTCCTAGACTTTCTGTAACTAAGATGAAGGGATGTGACCTCATAGTCACAGAACTGAAGAACAAAATGTTCAGGAATTGTAGGCCACAGTATACAAGGAAAGCAATCGTTACCAAGCTCAGTAATGGCCATATTCAATTCTGCAGTGGTAGTAGCGATGGAATACACAGGAGGAAGAGAAGTAGCTTTCAACTAAAATGTTTAATTTGGCCAGGCTTTTCTAAACATCAGATTTCACATAAAAATGACTACAGACCACCTGGAAAGAGAGCCTTATCTATTTGAAATAGTTGTAACAATATAGCATAAATTTGAAAATTGGCCCATTCATTTTTAACCTCCCTGAATTATCATAATACTGTAATTCTTACACATTCCAATATATTGCCACTTTCTTAAGACACTGGAATAGTTTATGAAATACTAACACCAATGACAACTGAAGAATTTCAACTCAGGTCAGTATTGGGGGAGATGGGAAGAAAACCAGGTCTTTGAGCACATACTATTTGGAACTAATAAGTTTGGGGGCCTATTACCTTCATTTTCTCATTAAATTCTCACAATCACTTGGAAAAGTAGATATTAATATCACCATTTTACAAATAAGGAAGCAAAAGAGGCCAAATAAGTGAGTTTACTAGTGGGAAAAAGGGATTTTCTAATTTTATCTTTACAACAATTATATCTATTTTCCAGATGAAGAAAGGGAACCAAAATTACAAAGCTAGAATATAATAAAGCAAGTATTTCAATATACTGGATTGGCTGTTTTTAAGCAGAGGCTTTTAACATTTATGCTATTTCATTATCACTTAGTAGCAATATACATATAGCTGTTAATTATGCATACTTTTTATTAGTAAGATTTGAACTAATATCTGCCTGGTGCTAAAGTATATCTATTTTAAATTATTGCAGTGCATCCTAAATTTCATTGTTGATGGCAGGTACACATATTCAGTAAAAAGTACATTTGGTAGATTTTATGCCCATTGGGCATTGATACAGGATGAATTCTAGAATGAAGCCATGCTTACTCAATATTATATTGAAATTGCACAGGAATGGCAAAAGAATACATTGCAAAAGACTTACTTTAAAACACTCTTCACCTTCCATGCTACGTAAAAGGCAAATTATTTCTAGCTGGTAATTTATTATTGTTAATGTACCCTACCAATATTTTCATGAATATGTGCTGAATAATGCTAAATCAACAATTTGCTGTAAATAAAAAGATGATTGCTATTCAACAAAGCCAAACAATCAATTTTCGATCTCCTGCTTCAATGTCAATGTGTGACAGGTTGATTAGCACTGACATTAAACATCAGTGTTGTGGAGTTCCACAGTGATGCGTGCAGGACCAGTATCTGATTGAACAGCCCACACTTCAGTGCATAGCAACAGAACCAGGCCCACTGGGCAATGCCAAGAAAGTTTCCATCCACTGCCCTTGGAAGTTAATAAAAGATGATGATTAAGATCATTGACCTCTGGATCCAGGTTGCTTGGGCTCAAATTTCAGTTCTGTAACATTACTAGCTATGTGATTTGGAAAAGTTATATAAACCTTCAACTCTAAGAGGAGGTGATAGTAAGTACATTCTGCATAAGTTTATGAGACTTGAAGAGCTAAAATTTCTAAATCACTTAAAAGGGGTCTGGTATATAGAAAACACTGTGTTGAGTTTGATCCCCAGTACCAAAGGAAAAAAAAAAGAAAAGAAAAGGAAACACTGTGTAAATACTACCCATTACACCTACCATTTCCCAACAAAGAACTCTGGGAGAGTGGAATTTGGACTGCTGCACATATTCTGGTACTGTTTATTATTATGCTAGGAAATTATTATGTTAGAATGTTCATCTTAGTTGGAATAACCTTGACATTCAAAAATGTGCTACACTATTAGAAGTGGTAATCGGTGCTGGTAGTGGAGTGGAGGAAGAACAGACATACATGATTCAGTCTCCATTCCTCAGAAAAGTTTTATATGACCTAAGTGTAAGTTACTTAACTTCTCTAATGTTTCAATTTTCCCATATGTGATAATGCTTAAGATTCAAAGGAGTATTAGAGAAAATATACACCAGCCAATTAACCTAAAAATGTTTGCCTTTAAAGATGTTGAGATTCTTGATAAATCATTTATTAATTAAACATCTTTTTAGTGATAGCTATGTGCCAGATTCTGGAAATACAAAAATAAAACTGTACTCCTTTTAAGGAATTTGCACTGTGTTGGGAAAGAACATTGGATGGGCAGAGGAGGATTTGGGCTGCCATAGCACTACTTCCAGCGCAGAAGAGGTTTCCGGGCCACCTTACCACCGCACACAGCACAGAGAAGGTGAGCTGCATGGGTGCCAGCATCACAAACCACCCCCCAGTCGAAATGAGAAGGCACATAAACAAGTCTCAAAACCAGACTTCTAGATCACCTACAGCGACTCCAAAGGGAAACAAGATGGAACATGCTGATGCTCAATGACCTGGACTCCCTGAACTGGTAAAAAAGAGGATCTGGAAAAAATGAAATCAGTAATAATTTCTCGGATAACAGCAGAGATTGTGCTCAAAACGCAAGGCATGATTAATAAATCTAGAGAGGAGCTGAGAAACATGATGGAATCTCAACATAGGAAACAAATGGAATTCATAAAACAGATGCAAACAGATTTGCAGGAAAATAAAAGCTTCATTGAAAGTCTATGCAGCAGAGTGAGCCAATGTGAAGATAAAATATCAGATATAGAAGATAAGATTGCAATTAGTGACCAGGAAAAGAAAAATTGCTTTAAAATTGTAAGGGATCACGAGAAATCAATCCAGCAGCTGCTAGACGATGCACAGAAGAATAACATGAGACTGATCAGACTCAATGAAGAAACAGGAGAGAGTGCAATTGACAAAAAAAAAAAAAGCTGTTCACAGAAGTAATGGCAGAAAACTTTCCAAGCTGGAGAAAAGAACTCGACATACAGATGAGTGAGGCATATAGGACTGCAAATAGCCTTGATCAAAAAAACAAAAACAAAAACAAAACAAAACAAAAAAAACTACACATAGGCATACAATTGTTAAGATTCCAGAAACCCAAAAGAAGAACAAAGTTCTACAAGCAGTTAGAGAAAAGAAACAAATCACATAGAAAGGAAAGCCCATCAGAATCACAGCAGACTTCACAATGCAAAACCTCAAGGAAAGAAGAGCCTGGAGTGATGTAGTCCAAGCCCTAAAGAAAAACAGCCTCTAACCTCTAACCCAGATTGATGTACCCTGCAAAACTATCTTTCAAACTTGATGGAGAAATAAGATACTTTCCTGAAAAGAGGACATTAGGAACTTCATAAATACCAAACAAGAACTCCAAAAATATCCTAGGAAAAGACAATAATGATCACAACCCCAGGAAGCACAGCAGAATGAATCTGTCGGGCATGACAAGAAATAAAATGCAAAGCAGGGGAATCCAACAAAAGGAAAAAGTCATGACGATGATAAATCAATACGTATCAGTTATAACCATCAAAGTTAATGGTCTCAATTCACCAGTCAAAAGAAATAGACTGGCAGAATGGGTCAAGAAGCAAGATTCAACAATATGCTGCATACAAGAAACACATTTAATTCAAAAAGAAACTCATAGACTGAAAGTTAAAGGGTGGAAAACAATACTACATGTGAAAAGTTCCTGAAAAAAAAGCAGGAGTAGCTATCCTCTTTGCAAATCAAGTGGATTTCAAACTGACACTGATTAAGAGAGAAAAAGGATACTACATCCTTGTAAAGGGAAGAATCCAAGAGAAAGAGATGACAATCATAAACATATATGGACCAAACTCTAGTGCACCCAACTATAAAAAACAAATACTAACAGACATGACAAGTCACATATGCATTAATACAATAGCAGTGCGGGAACTCAATACACCATTGTCAGAAATCGATAGATCAACAAGACAAAAAATAAGTGATGAAATGCTAGAACTCAATTAAACTCTTGAAAAAATGAACTTCACAGATGTTTACAGAGTGCTCCACCCCACAAAATCAGAATACACATTCTTTTCAGCTGCATACAGGTCATTCTCGAAAATAGACCACATACTCACTCATAGAACATGTTTAAGTGCAAAGGAATTGAACTTATCCTCTGTATATTATCAGACCATAGTGTGATGAAATTGGAAATCAACAGTGAAAGAAACCACAAAATTTTCATAAACAAATGGAAATTGAACAACACACTTCTGAATAACCAATGGGTCACAGAGGAAATTAAAGAAGAAATCAGACAGTTCCTTCAATTAAATGACAATGACAGTACAACACTGTACTATGGGACAGAATGAAAGCAGAATCTATGGGACAGAATGAAAGCAGTCTTAAAAGGGAAATTCAAAGCAGTGAATACTCATATTAGGAAAACAGAGTGAGCCTAATTAAACAACCTGATGCTGAACCTCAACCTTCTAGAAAGAGAAGAGCAGGACAAACCCAAAGCTCAAACAAGGGAGGAAATGGTAGAGATCAGAGCAGAAATCAATGCAATGGAGACTAAGAGAGCAATACAAAAAATCAATGCACCAAAGAGCTGATTCTTGGAAAGAATAAACAAAATTGACAAACCCTTAGCCAACCTTATCAGAAAAAGGAAAGAAGAGGTCCGAAACTATGCAGTTAGGAATGAAAAAAGGTGAAATTACAACGGACTCAACAAAAAATTCAGAGGATCATCAATACCTACTTCCAGAACCTATACATCAATAAGATGGAAAACACAGAAGAAATGGGCAGATTCCTAGATAGGTATGAATTACCAAAGGTGAATGAAGAAGGCCTAAAACTTCTAAATAACCCAATATCATTCAATGAAATTGTAAACTAAATTAAAAACTTACGAACTAAGAAAAACCCAGGTCCTGATGGTTTCACTCTTGAATTCTACAAGACATTTAGAGAGGAACTACTGCCACTACTACTAAAACTCTTCAATGAAATTGAAAGGGAAGCAATACTCCCAAATTCATTCCTGGAAGCAAGCATCACCTTCATCACCAAAGCAGAGAAAGACCCTACCAAAAAAGAAAACTATAGGCCAATCTCACGCATGAACATAGATGCAAAAATCCTTACTAAGATACTGGCAAACAGAATGCAGAAGATCATCAAGAAGATCATACATCCTGACCAAGTGAGATTCATCCCAGCGATGCAGGGATGGTTCAACATATGCAAATCAATCAGTGTAATACACTATATCAATAGAGCCAAGGACAAAAACCATATGACCACCTCAATAGATGAAAAGTATTTCACAAAATCCAATATGCATTTATGATAAAAACCCTACAAAAAATTGGAATAGATGCTGTCCGCCTCAATCTGATAAAAGCTATCTATGAAAAACCAACAGCCAATATCATACTACATGGTCAAAAAAATAAATCCTTCATAATAAAATCAGGAATAAGACAAGGATGTCCACTATCACAACTCCTGTTCAATATAGTTTTGGAAACATTGGCCATGGCAATTAGACCAGGGACAGAAATAATAAAGATAGGAAATGAAGAAGTCAAATTGTCATTATTTGCAGATGACATAATACTCTCTATAAAAGACCCCAAGAACTCCGCCAAAACTCTTCTAGACTTAGAAACCAAACTCAGTAAAGTAGCTGGATACAAGGTCAACACACAAGAGTCAATAGATGTCCTCTACACGAACAGCAGACTCACTGAGAGAGAAATAGGGCAAACAATTCCTTTCACAATAGCATGCAAAAAACTGAAATACCTAGGAATCAACTTAACAAAAGAAATCAAAGACCTCTTCTCTGAAAACTATAGCACTCTGAAAAGAGAGATTGAAGAAGATATCAGAAAATCGAAAGACATCCCTTGCTCCTGGGTAGGAAGGATCAACATAGTGAAAATGGCCATACTTCCAAAACTGCTATAGAGATACAATGCAGTCCAAATTAAAATTCCACCAGCATACTTCATGGACCTTGAGAAAACAATCCAAAAATTCATTTGGAATAAGAAGAGACCCAGAATATTAAAAGCAATTCTAGGCATCAGAGACATGGCAGGGGGTATCACAACCCCCAACTTGAAACTATACTACAAAGCTACTGTGATAAAAATAGGATGGTACTGGCCAAAAAAGAGAGCTGAGGACCAGTGGAACAGAGTAGCAGATGCAGAAACAACTCCAGACACACTCAGCCACCTAGTCTTTGACAAAGGAGTCAAATACCCTCACTGGAGGAAAGATAGCCTCTTTAATAAATGGTGCTGAAAAAATTGGGTTTCAACTTGCCAAAGATTCAAACTAGACCTATATCTCTCACCATGTACTCAACTAAAATCAAAATGGATTAAAGATCTAAATATTAAAACCGAAACGCTGAACCAGCTAAAACAGAGGTTAGGTAGAACTCTTGAAGATATTGGTGCAGGAAAAGATTTTATGAACAAAACCTCAGTTGCCTGTGAACTTGCACAATCAACAAGTGGGATCTCTTCTTATTAAAAATCTTCTGCACAGCAAGAGAAATTACCAGCAGTGTGAAGAGTCGACCTACAATGTGGGAAAACATTTTCACCTGCTGTTCCTCAGACAAAGATCTACTATCCAGAATCCATAAAGAACTTAAAAAAATCAGACCTCCCAAATTTAAAGACCCAATCCAAAAATGAGCATCTGAAATGAACAGACATTTCTCAGACAAAGAGGTAGAAATAGCAAATAAACACATGGAAAAATGTTCAACATCACTGGTCATTTGAGAGATGCAAATGAAAACAATGCTGAGATTCCACCTCACCCCAGAAAGAATGGCTTCTATCATGAAATCAACCAATAACAAATGTGGGTGGGGCTGTGGGAAAAGAGGAACACTGCTCCACTGCTGGTGGGAGTGTAGACTGGTGCAACCACTGTGGAAATCAGTATGGAGATACCTCAAAGAACTAGGACTGCATGTCCTATTTGGCCCAGCTATTCCCCTGCTGGTATCTTCCCCCAAAGAATTAAAAGAATCATACCACAGTGATATATATGTACACCCATGTTCATAGCAGTACAATTTGCAATAGCTAAAACTTGTAAGCAGCCCAATTGCCCATCACCTGCAGACTGCATAAAGAAAATGTGGGTTTTTTAATAAAATGGAGTACTACTCAGCCATAAAAATTGAGAAGTTAGAGACATTTACAGCTAAATGGATGCACATTGAGGCGATATTCTTAAGTGAAATAAATAGGACACAGATGAGTAAATACCAAATAGTTTCTCTAGTGTGAGATACTGAAAGTGTAAATAAGGACTAAAAGGTATGATAGATAATGTGAAATAAGAAGAAAAGGGGCAAAGGGGAAGGGGAATTAGGAAGGGTAGGGGAAAGGAAAGAAGGGAATGGAATTAATATGAGCAAATGGAAAAATGGAAACAGAGTCTTTGTAAATAGGGAAGGATGGAGGGGTTGAAGGGAGGGCCAGGGAAGGGGGAAAAATAAGAACCAAGAGAGATTAGGTAAAGGTGCAAATTTCCAATGATGAATGTCATTATATTGTATACTTAAAATGTACCAATAAAATAAAATTTAAAAAGAAGTGATTAGAAAGTTAAAAAGTACATATGACGAGGAGTGAGAGTTTTAAAAAAAAATGGAACATTGGGCTGGTAAGTGTTATGATATGGGAAAAAGCAGTATATTTTAAGATATAAAGATATTTTAAGATACACCCAAACTAACCATAGAACAGATGGGGCAGGAGTTAAGGGAAGTTAAGAGAAGGTGAACGCTCACTTATGATGAGGTTGAATTTTATATGATTATCAGATTGACAAAAACAGAGTGGCTAGAAGTAGTAAGATATAAGAAGAGATTTTACTTGAGAATTAGCAGAATCTATGGATTAGAGGAAAGAGTTTTGTAAGTGTCATTCGCTGGTCTCCCTATGTAAAGCTGATTTACTCACTACTATATTCAGGTATATAACAAGTCCTTGGAACATAAATTAGTACTTCTTAAATAATGACAAATGTTTTTTATCTTTTCTTGCCTCATTGTAACATAATTATTTGGAACCTCATTTTTTCTTAATATCTTAAACTTTCAAATCTAAGTTTAGACTTGTATTTCTTTCCCTTAGGTTACTTTATGATTTGAATGTTTACTTTACAACTCTTAAACATCATTTAGGAAAATTCATCAAGTTTATTCCTATAGTCAGCCCTGTGTTCCAGCTGTTCCCACTACCTGGAAGAATCTCTCTTTGGTTTTGTTTTGCTTTATTTTATTTTCTCTTGATTTAATATCACTGATTTTTATCTTGTCTTGTTTTCCACTAAGTTTATTGGTACATTTTAGGTATACAATACAGTTACATTCATCACTGAGATCTTGTACCTTTACACGATGTATCTTGGTTCTTATTTTTTCCCCATTCCCCTGCCCTCCCTTCACCCCTCCACCCTTCCCTATTTACAGAGACTTTGTTTCCATTTTTTCCTTTTCTCATATTTTTTCTTTTCCCTTCTTTCCTTTCCCCTACCCCTCACACTTCCCCTACTCCTAGACCTTTTCTTCCTATTTTACATTATCAATTACATTGTCTTTAAATCTTGGATTATGGTACGTGAATTTGTGTGTGTGCGTGTGCGTGTGTGTGTGTGGAATCAAAGGAATCAAACCTCGGGCTGGATTCATGTTAGGCAAGCACTCTAGCACTAAGCTTATCCTAAGAAGTCTGGTAGAAATTCTGTTCTTATTATTGTTGTTTTTGCATCTCTTGCTATGTTTTGTAATTATTATATTATATAATTATTACTTTGTATTATATATTATTATATTATTACATTATACTTATACTTTTTTTGATTTTGTTTAGCACTTAATGCCTTTCTTTGTACTGGGCTTTGAGCCCCCTATGGGCAGGAAACTTGTCTGTTTTGTATTAGGAATTACTTAGAAAGAGACCAGAAATATACCTGACACTCAATAAATATTGTTAAAGTCTGAATTTGTAACCCCATTGACTGCATTGTTTTTTATCTCTTATAATTTTATCCATTATTTTCTTGTTCTTATGTTTAGTTCACTTTTGATAAATGTTTTTAAACATTTTAACATTTGAATAGTCATGAGCTTTTATGTCTTATTACTTTACTGCTAAAGATTCATCTTTTATTCATTTTATTAACAACATAATTAAACAATTCTCCTGATCTTTCATTCTTTACAAGTTAATCTTCCCATAGCCCTTGCTTAATATAAACAGAGCTACAATGACCTCTTTCTCCTTGGGCTACTATTGATTGGATAAGTGTGACACCTAGCTAAAAGCTCATCAATCCATAGACTAATCAGCAAACGATCATATTCTCACCCTCTTGCAAATCTCAGAAACTGCAGCTGGTTCAGTAGCATGAGATCATGAAAACTTAAGCAGTAACAGCTATCTTCCCCTTGTACATGTTGGTCAGCAAGGGTGATCTCTTCTACAGAAACAACCATTGAGATAGGGTAGATGTACAATGAAGTAGGTACTTGGAAGAAGAGAACTCCTCAGTTGCATTTTCCAAGGTGATTTTTATGAGACTCTTTCCAATAATTTAATTTTTCTTTGATTTCTTTCACTAAAGTTTTGGTTCAAGCATCCATAAGATCCCTAAGTAAGGCTGTCATCTTCTAAAGGGAAATGACAATGAGAGAACCGAGGAGGTATAAACAAATGCCTTGGTCCAAGCCAGTAGGGTCAGGTTCATCCATATCTTTGGTTCCTATCTCTAGATGGGGCCTAACATTTCCCTCAGCATTGCATTCCAAAGCATTATCCAAAGCCCTTTAAGAGACTGAGATCATAGGCCCTGCTGATACACAGATACCTTGAAGAGCACATGAGGTAGAAACTTAGTCTGATGTGTGAATTGGAGTTTTTATTAAAAAGTAACTGATGGTCAGAAGAAAATAAGTTGTATTCACATTTATTCAGTTTATCAGAATGAAAAAAGATGGTTAGAAAATATATTAAATATGATCTGTATTCATCTAGTAAGGGTGAAAACCACAGTAAGTCAGTCTCCCAGCCACCAAAAAAGTAACAAATTTCAGAAGTCCATGGATCTTTGCTCAAAGATGTATGCAGTATTTGTTTCCTTCCTTCAGTATCAGGATTTTCTGACTATTGTATTGAAAAGTTTTTTCAGTTATACTTTATTTAAAATCAATCACTTTCTCCCCTCTACAATATCTTCTGGCCTTTCTTGTTTTTAAAAAAAAGAGGGGGCCAGGGATTAACCTCAGTGGCACCATGCCTGCCTTGAAAGTACAAGGTCCTGAGCTCAGTCCCTGGTACCCCCAAAAAAGGAGGAAGAAGAAGAGGCAATGGTAATGGAGGAAGGGATTCAATCATTATCATGCCCTTCTCTATTTATAATGCAATTCTGAATGTAAACTCCAGAAGAGCAGGAGATTTGCCTATTTGTATCTCTAGTGCCTTGAAAAGTATATAGTACATGATAATCTCTCAGTACATTCCAGTGATCATTGAATTCGTGTTATGCTTAACAATGATAATAAAACATTTTCTGATCACTGAAGCATAAAAGCACAGCAGAAGCTTTCAGGCTTTGCAACTACACAGACAAAATAGCTGTCTTTCCTATTGTTGCAAAGAATACTAATCATGGGTTGGGGATTTAGCTAGGTGGTTTCGCCACCTGCCTTGCAAGTGCAAGGTCCTGAATTCGATCCCCAGTACCAAAAAAAAAAAAAAAAAAAAAAAGAATAGTAATCACAAAGTACATGGCCACACAGTTGCTGAACTACAGCTATCTTTTAAAATATATTTCTATAAAATGCTCTTAAATTGAGAATTGAACATTTGCCTCTTGTATTTTTAATTGTGCTCTTTAGCATTATAATTTACTATAAAAACAGTATTATTTATTTTCTAAGTAATTATACTATGAAATATGGATGAAAAGGTAGGGTTTACTTAGACTCACCATAAAGCAGAAAGAAAAAAAGTGTAAACTGACTGTGATAAAATCAGAAATCCTTTGGCTGTGGATATACCTCAGTGGTTAAAAACTTACCTAGCACAAGTGAAATCTTACATTTGATACCCAGCACTACAAAAGAAAAGAGAGGAAGAGACGACAAAACAAGAGAGAAAAAATGAACAGATAAACCCAAGTAATTAAAAAACCAGGAGGCTGGACATCAAGACATTTACGTCAGCTTTCTAGCTTCCAGCATACAAAAAAAGATCTACATATTTGACAGTCTGAAGATTTTTAAATTTCTTCAGTGTCAATTACAAATTTTTTAAATAAAAGGTAAAATTAAAGTTTTTGTGGAATTTTTGCAAGAAATATTATTCACAGAAATACTTTTATTATAGCTAAAGGACTCCAAATTCTAAGACCAGAATAGATTGAATAAGCAGAGTATTCAATGAAACAAGTAACAAAAGAGAAACAGCAACTGATAGCCAAATGTATAAAATGTTAGTAAGATAAATAATTATAAAAACATGGTAATTAAATCTGCAGTGAAAATGAAATGGCATATTTCGTATTATATACATCTTTAATGATTTTACACATTGTTCATGCATTGTTGATTATTCCCATTTTTAGAAAAATATTAGAAATCAAACGCCTAAAAGTAACTTTATTGATAGTCAGTAATCATACATCTAGGAGTTTAAATTTTTAAAAAACCTCAAATCTAAGAAGTTAATCACGGAATTATTTATACTGAGAAAAAGGAAATGAGCAACTTGATTTAGCCCGGGAGATGAAGTATATTTTGATATCAGGTTAATGAAATCTAAAATTTTTGTTTTGCACACTATCTGTGATGCAGAACAAACAAAATCAGATACAAAATATATGGATTTTATGATCAAAAATAAACATGCATGAAAATTTCATGAAACATACCAAAGATAATAGTATGACAGTGATAGTAACATAAAAATCAAGCTAATAACAGAGATCCATTCGACTCAAAGTAACAAACCCATATTTGAAGAACCAAGAAAATATTAACCACCACAAACAAATAGGATATATAAGTAAATAAATCTGTCTAGACACACAAGAGTACAAAAATACAATGAAATGATGGCATAATACTTCAACAGGCCACAGAAACTTTCTGTGATAAAATCAGAAATGATGGGAAAATCTATTGAAAAAGTTCACTTATGGCTAGAAAAAAGTATAACAGACTATCTTTTTAAAGTTTGAAAAATGATACCAGATCACAGCCAGAAGCCCACATGGACTAGAGCAGGTGCACAGATCCCAGCCAGGGCCCTGCCCAGACACCAGCAGCTTGGGCCTGGAGGCCCCAACCAAAGGCTTGCCTGGAAAAACAGCTGCACAAGTATGCATGCCACAGCCAGAGGCCCACCCGGATACCATCAGTAATCCATGCAGGCCCCACCCAGAAGCCAGCTCAGACACCAGCAACTCCAGTGCACAGCCCCCAGCCAAAGGCCCTCCCACACAACAATTATGCAGGTGGACAGGCCTCAGCCAGAGGCATACCCAGATACCATCTTAAATGTGTCCAAGCCCCAGCCAAAACCCCACCCTAAACCCCACCCTGACAACAGCACAACATAGGGATCCAGAAGGCCACCATTCTGTACCCAGGAATTAGCTCAGTGGTGAGCAGCAGAGAAAAGGCCTCCCTCAGGCTTGCTGAGAATTGAAGCCCACTGGGCAAGCAAAACATTGCCTCCACAAAGGCACAGCAGGCTGCATTTGTTGAAATGAGAAGACATGTAAACAAGATTCAAAACCAGACTTCCGGATCACCCAAGGCAACTCCAAGGGGCAACGAGATGGAACAATCTGATATTCAACAACCTGGATTCCTTGAACTGGCAAGAAAAGAGGATCTGGAAAGAATGAAATCAGAAATAATTTCTCAGATAACAACAGAGATTATGTCCATAACAAAAGACATGATTAATAACTCTAGAGCAGACACAGCTAAAAATAGAGGAGCTGAGGAACATGTTTTTCCAACATAGGAAAAAAATGGAATCCATAAAACAGATGTAGATATCCAGGAGATTAAAAACTCCATTAAGGGCTGGGGATTTAGCTCAGCGGTTTCACCACCTGCTGTGCAAGTGCAAGGACCTGAGTTCAATCCTCAGTACAAAAAGTAAAAGAAAGACTGCATTAGAAGTTTATGCAGCAGAATAAGCCAATGTGAGGAGAAGAATTTCAGGTATAGAAGACAGGATTACAATTAATGACCAGAAAAAGAAAAATTTCTTAAAAATAGTAAGGGATCATGAGAAATCAATCCAGCAGCTTCTAGATGATGCAAAGAAGAATAACATAAGGATGATCAGAATCAGTAAAGAAACAGGAGAGACTGCAAACAACATTTAAAAGACTGTTCACAGAAGTAATGGCAGAAAACTTACCAAGAAGGAGGAAAGAATTTGACATACACGTAAGTGAGGTAAATAGGAGAGAAGCTCAGCTGGTCCCAGCACCCGCAAGGAAGCTCCCCCTCCACCATCCCACACTCCTAGGGCAGAGAAGCTGAGCCGGTCCCAGAACCTGGAAGGAAGCCACCCCCCCACCCGCTGCCATCCCAAGCTCCTAGGGCAGAGAAGGTGAGCTGCGTGGGCGCCAGAAGCACACCCCCCTCCCACCGTGGAAATGAGAAGACACATAAACAAACCTCAAAAACAGACTTCCGGATCACCTACAGCAACCCCAAAGGGAAATAAGATGAAACATTCTGATACTCAACCACCTGGACTCTCTGAACTGGCAACAAAAGAGGATCTGGGAAAAATGAAATCAGAAATAATTACTCAGATAACAGCAAAGATTGTGCTCATGGTGCAAGACGTGATTAATAAATCTAGAGAGGACACAGATTAAAAAAATAGAGGATCTGAGGAACATGATGGAATCCCAACATAGGACACAAATGGAATTCATAAAACAGATACAAACAGATTTCCAAGAGATTGAAAACTCCATCGAAAGTCTGCACAGCAGAATGAACCAATGTGAGGACAGGATTTCACATATAGAAGATAAGATTGCAATTAATGAGGAGGAAAAGAAAAATTGCTTTATAATTGTAAGGGAACATGAGAAATCAGTCCGGCAGCTGCTAGACGGTGCAAAGAAAAATAAAATAAGACTGATTGGAACCAAGGAAGAAAGAGGAGAGATTGCAGATGACATAAAAAAACTCTTCACAGAAGTGATGGCAGAAAACTTCCCAAGGAGGGGAAAAGAACTTAACATACGGGTAAGTGAGGCATATAGGACTCCAGCTAGCCTTAATCAAAAAAAATCTACACATAGGCATATAATAGCTAGGATTAGAGAAATCCATCGGAAGAATAAAATTCTACAAGCAGTGAGAGAAAAGAAACAAATCACATACAAAGCAAAGCCCATCAGAATCACAGCAGACTTCTCAAGGCAAACCCTCAAGGCAAGAAGAGCTTGGAGTGATGTATTTCAAGCCCTAAAGGAAAACACCCTCCAACCCAGATTGATGTGCCCTGCAAAAGTATCTTTCAAAATTGATGGAGAAATAAGACACTTTCATGATAAAGAGCACCTCAGGGACTTCATGAATACCAAACCGGCATGCCAAAAAATTTTTGACAATACCCTAGGAAAAGACAATGAGGATCACAACCCCTGGAAACCCAGCAGAATGAATCCATTGGGTGTGACAAATTAAACACAAAGGGGGAGAATCCAACAAAAAAGAAAAAGTCATGACAAGGCTTTTAAATCTTTTGACTTCATCCCCCTAATGAGTGTATAATTCAATCTTATTATTGTACTGATTAGTATTTTTCTGATTCTAGAGTTGCACACCATTCCTTGTGCTATACTGGCTATTTATCATCTTCTTATGTCTACATTTTAATTGGGTTGTCTATTAATGAGCTCTAAGAATTCTTTATATATTCTGGTCATAGGTTATATGCATCGTAAATATGGTCTGTTTAAGGACTACTTTTCATTTTAATGATGTCATTTGAAGTTCTAAATTTTGATGGAATCTCATTTATCAATTTTTTTTCTTTGATACATCATGTTTTTTGTATCCTAGGTAGTTCTTGCCTACCCTGAATTCATAAATATTTTCCCTTATAATTTCTTCTTAAAGTTTTATACTTTTAGGATTTCTTATTTAGGTTCATAGATCCCTTCAAGTTATTTTCATGTATGGAAAAAAAGGGTTGAGGTTAATTTTTCATATACGGATACCAGGTGTTCTAGTGCCATTTGCTGAAGACACTATCTCTTCCTCGGCTCTTGAATCGAGTTTATATTCTATAAAATGCTAATGTTAAATAATCTTTCAAAACTCAGTGGACCACATATTTGTGGTTCTATTTCTAGATTCTCTGTTTTATTCCAATGATCTATATGTCTTTCCTTACACCAACACTGCCTTGATTACTGTAGCTTTAGAAGAAGTCTTAAAATTGGGTACTAAACATCTTCCAACACTGTTTTTGTTTTTGTTTTTAACTTTTCTAGGCCCTTTGTACTCCTACATAACTTTTAAATTTCAATATCCAGTCCTTCATTTATAGCAAGTATACACAGACCTGAATTTTTATTTATACCTTGTGTTTTCTAATCCTGCTAAATTCAAGTACAAGTTCTAGGGGCTCCTAGAGATGTCTTAGTATTTTCTCTGTAGATGATCATTTCATCTACATATAAAGATTTTGCTTCTGTCATGCCAATCCTATCCTAGTTGTGTCATTTTATTGCCAGACTATTTTGGTTTAGACCTATGTTTCAAAGTCTAATGGAAAGATGAAGAGTAGGCATATATGCCCTTGTTCCCCACTTCAGGGAGAAAGCATTGTATCATCCCCATTCGTAGAAGGAGTTTTTGTTGGAAGTATGGAGTACATGTCTTTGATCTGTTGAGAAGGTTCTGTTCTACTTTTAGTCTCCTGATAGCTTTTACCATGAACAGCTGTAGAATTTAGTCCAATACTCTTTCTCCAACTAGTGACAGGATCATATGACTTTCTCCTTTCCTCTGTTAAAATGATGACTTTTGGGGGTGAATCTTCCAATGCTGAACCAACACTGCCATCCCTACAACAAAGCCACTTTCTACATACTGCCAGATCTGACTTCTAAGTGTTTGTTTTGTTAAACAAATTTCTATCTATGTTCATACTTTTTTCTTCTATTATCTTTATCCAGTTTTAGGATTAGCACAATGTTGATTTCCTAAAATGAGGGGAGAAGTGTCCCTTCTTTTGTCTGCTTTAAATGTTTGATATAATTTATCAGTTAAAATGTTTATGAGCCTGCTGTTTTCATATAGGTAGGTTTTCAAGCTAGGAATATACTTTCTTTAATAGGTGCTATTCCAATTTTATATTTCCTCCAGAGTTAGCTTCATTAATTTGTCTTCCAAGGTACTTCTTAGAAGTTGCCAAATTTATTTCAAAACAGGTTTTTGTCATATGCTTTCTATATCCTTTTAAATTCTGTTAAATCTCTGGTAATGTCTCCTAGATCTTAATATTGTAATTTTAAAAATGTATAACTGATATTGTGTAACAGGAAGAAAAGGTCTAAAAGAGCAGGGGAATTGTGAGGGGTACAAGAAGGGAAAAAAGGGAAAGAAAAAATATGAGAAGAGGAAAAACATGGAAACAAGGTCTTTGCAAATAGGGAAGGGTGGAAGGGGTGAAGGGACGTCAGGGGAATGGGGTAAAAGTAAGAACCAAGATACCTCATGTAGAGGTACAAGATCCCAATGATGAATGTAACTGTATTTTATACCTAAAATGTACCAATAAAATAATTTAAAAAATGTATAACTGATATTGTCTAACAGGAAGAAAAGGTCTAAATTAGCAGGGGAATTGGGAGGGGTAGGGGAAGGGAAAAAATGGAAAGGAAAAAATATGAGAAGAGGAGAAAAATGAAAAAAATGTCTTTGCAAATAGGGAAGGGTGGATGGGGTGAAGGGAGGGCAAGGGAAGGGAAAAAAAATAAGAACCAAGAGACTCATGTAATGGTACAAGATCTCAATGATGAATGTAACTGTATTTTATACCTAAAATGTACCAATAAAGTTAATGGGGGGAAAAAAAGTAAGGCAAATAGGACTCCAACTAGCCATGATCATAAAAGCAATCTACACCTAGACATATAATAGTTAAGATCCCAGCAACCCAAAAGAAAAACAGAATACTTCAAGCATTTAGAGGAAAGAAAGAAATTACATACAAAGGAACCCCATCAGAATCACAGCAGACTTCTCAACACAAACCCTCAAGTCAAGAAGAGCCTGGAGTGATGTATTTCAAGCCCTATAGGAAAACAGCCTCTAACCCAGATTGATGTACCCTGCAAAACTATCTTTCAACATTGATGGAGAAATAAGATATTTTCATGACAAACAGCACCTTAGGAACTTCATTAATACCAAACTAGCAGTCCAAAACATTTTAAACAACATCTTAGGAAAAGACAATGGGGATCACAACCCCAGGAAGCCCAGGAGAATGAATCCATCAGGCATGACCAGAAACTAAATGCAAAGAGGGTGAATCCAACAAAAACAAGAGGACATGACAAGGATAAAACAATACATATCAGTTATAACCATCAATGTTAATGTTCTCAATTTACCAATCAAAAGAAATAGACTGACAAAATGGGTCAAGAAGCAAGATCCAACAATATGCTGCATACAAGAAACACACTTAATTCAAAAAGAAACTCACAGACTGAAAGTTAAAGGGTGGAAAACAATGCTCCATGTGACAGGAACCTGAAAAAAAGCAGGAGTAGCTATCCTCTTTGCAGATAAAATGGATTCCAAACCAACACTAATTAAGAGAGACGAAGAAGGACATTACATCCTTGTAAAGGGAACAATCCAAGAGGAAGTGATGACATCATTAATATCTATCCACCAAACACTAGTAAGCCCAACTATACAAAAGAAATACTAACGGACATGAAAAATCAAATAAACATAATACAGTAGTAGTGGGGGACCTCAACACCCCACTGTCAAAAATAGACAGATCAACAAGACAAAAAATAAACAATGAAATACTAGAACTCAATTGAACTCTTGAACAAATGAACTGAACAGATGTTTACAGAGTGTTCCACCCCACAAAATCAAAATATAAATTCTTTTTGGCTGCACATGGGTCGTTCTCCAAAATAGACCACATATTCACTCATAGAGCATGTTTAAGTAAGTTCAAAGATATTGAAGTTATCCTCTTTATATCATCAGACCATAGTGTGATGTAATTGGAGATCAATAGCAAAAGAAATTGCAAAAAATTCATAAAGACATGGAAATTGAACAACGCACTTCTAAATAATCAATGAGTCACAGAAGAAATTAAAGAAGAAACAGACAGTTTCTAAAATTAAATGATAATGCCAGCACAACATATCAGAATCTATGGGACACAATGAAAGCCATCTTACAAGGGAAATTCAAAGCAGGGAACACTCATATTAGGAAAACAGAGGGAGCTCAATTAACCAACCTGATGCTGAACCTCAAGCTTCTAGAAAGAGAAGAGCAGGACAAACCCAAAGCTCATACAAGGGAGGAAATTATAAAACTCAGAACAGAAATCAATCCAATGGAGACTAAGAGAGTGATACAAAAAAAATCAATGAAGCAAAGAGTTAGGTTCTTCGAATCCCCAAAAACAGGGGATGCCTATCGTACTCATCAATGTCTAGAAGTTGAGGTCAAAATTGACCAGATCTCCAACAAACACATGCAGATGGAATAAATAAATTCTATCAACACTATGCAAACACCAGACACCAACACTGTGAGAACATAATGAAGAAATTGCCCAGCTCTTTGCACAAATATGAAGGAAAGATTTCTAAAGAAGTTTAATTGAATGAGGTGAAATTTGAACAAAGTTTTGTGTTGGCCAGAAAAGAGAAGGCTAAATGAATTCTAGTCAGTAGAAACAATATGGACAGAAGCACAGAGGATGAAATGACCTGGTATGTCTGGGGATCTGAAGACTCCTTGTCATGGTTCAGCCTCAGCATGCATGTAAGGCAGAATCAGAAGAGAAACTGAAAGATAAGCAAAGGCCAGATCCCATAGCATGGTGATGCACCATGCTATGGCATTTGGACATAGTCACACAGAGAAATGACTCTACACATCTGAAAAATAAAAAGGTAGGATTATTATCCCTTCTGTTCAGGATACCACACTCTGATGAATACAAAGTACTAAAATAAGCTCTGTGGTAATTTGAGGACACACCATTTTGCCCATGCTAACTGAGAAAAGCAGCAGTTTACACCATCCAAGTCATGTTCACAAAATGCCAGAGCTATGAGGCATGGCAGTTCACACAAGTTCAGTAGCACACAACACACTGAACATTGAGGCTTGGACATCACTGGCTGTCATCACTGCGTTGACAGAAATCAAATGGTCCATGGGATGAAATGGCATTTTTTTCTACTGTTGAAATTGACACGCATTCGATCATAATTGAAATCTGACCACATATGGGAGAAAAACCTAATTAGGATCATCAGAATGTAGCACTGAGGTATGAGAGTGGGGAAAGAACCTCCAGGTCTTTTGATCATCATAAACTTGAGATCTGCATATTCATGTCCATCTGGAAAGTTACTATGAGTTATCTGGTACTTATGTTCCATCTGCAATTGCCATCCTCCCCCTACTCTTTGATTCTCCTGCTAAATAACTGGTTTTTAAAAAGGGAAGAAATGGCAAGGATGCAAAAGCAAAATTTTATTACTATATTTTACAGCCTCAAGCAAAATTGAGAACTGAAGCCTCCTTATCCTCCCATATGCTGCTAATTTATCTTGATATTAGTGACATTCCAAGGTATTTATGCAAAACTGTGTATCAATGAGGAAAACCCAGAGGTCAGATCATTGTGGCTTAATAAAGCAAACAGAAAGAGAGGACAGCTGACAGGAAGTCCTAGGTCTAAGTCTGTGGACTGCTAACAGGACTAAAAAGAGATTTTTGGTGTCCATGGACAAGAATGCGAAAATATAATTGATTTTATTTTTACTTACTTCTAATTAATATTCAGCATTTTCTTAAGTTATAAATGTAACAAGGTCATAACTACATCCAATACACGTTATTTTATCAAAAGAAATTATATTTTCATATAACAATGATCGTCATTATAAATGTGTTGGAATATCACTTAAACTAACCATTAATTTGCAATTACAATAGTGCTTTAACTGCTTTGACTAGTCTCTAATCATACTGAATCACAGTCTTCTTGTCTACAGATGTTGACCAGCTCTGTCCATAGTATTCATTCAAGTCCTAATGGTAATGCAGTGTTTTCTCACATTGGTAACCAAGATATAGCCATTGTTTCCCCATACATTATGTCTAAAAATATTTACATGGTTGATATATGGAAAGGTATGAGTCCTGTTAATATTTGAAGTACTTTATTTTACTACAATTATTATCCTCTATAATTTTGCATTTTATGCATTTTTAAGCATTCTGAGAAGTATAATGGATAAGCATCATTAGAATGTCAAGAAAGACCATAAAACAAAACATTTTGATCCCTTGACCTAGATTATATTATCTTTAGGAAATCGGGCACCAGTTGTTATCTTCTTTCTTTCCATGATTTAACTTGGTGTCTTTGAAGAGAAAGGGGGAAAGTCTGGCCTTCACTCCTCAAAATGAAAGCAGCAGGACTTAATAGCTTTCATATCAGAAGGAAATCAGTTCTGGCACCCAAACTCTCTGAGAACTTCCCAAGTTTTTGAAAGCTTAATCCTTGTTTTCATTCATTGCTTAAGAATATTACATTTCATAGTAATCAGCAACACTCTGAAGTCACAAAGGCCTGTAGGTTTCCCTTTAAAACCAAATAGGATGGAAAATACTGAAACAAGAAGAGACCCAAGCAACACAAAAGGGAGCAGTGAGCAAAGAAGTAGCTTCCAAGAGGAGTATGAGCACCGGAAATCCCTGGGCCTTCCTTTGGAAGGACAGAGGACACACACCAACAGCCAGTCTGTGAATGAAAAAAAATGAATACTAAGATGTCACCTGTTATCTCTCAACTTTTCTCAAGAAATTTTAAGGGCACTGAGGATTTGTAGAGCTACTGTATAAAATGTCTACTAACACTTCCATTTTCTGATGCAATATGTATTAAAGACCCATGCATAAGATGACCATGGCAGACTATTTCTACTAGAATATCATCATTAGAAGTCCAAAGTCACTGAATAACCCCCACATCCACATTACTTACTTCCTGCTATGTCCTATGAAAGGGACAAAATGGTTCCACCCTGGTATAAAATATTGATTCCCCACTAGTACTTAGTAGGTCACATTCTCAGGGAATACTAGTTTCTAAAGGAGTAAGGAAAAGGGCAGCATTTCTTTAGTGCCACGTGTGTGATGAATATTTTTAAATTTAATACTAAAGTCAATAATCTAAGTAAATATTAGTATTCCAAGCTTCCAGCAAACTGAAACCCAGATAGATTAATTTACTCAAATTCATATGAAATAGTCAAGGATATTTGAATTCAAATTTATTATTCTATATCTACCACACTGTGCTATGCAGAATCATAAACAAGAACTCACACTATGGAACCAAATCTAAGATTTTTCAACTTTATAGGATTATGATTTTGGTCATATTTTTATCTATGCTTCAATTAATTCATCTATAAAATGTGGGTAATATCTTCTTAACACATTTGACATGTAATAAGTGGAAAATAATAGTTAATTATTTTTATCAAAACACATGAGAAAGAACAAAAGTAAAAACAAAAGGTAGCAAGAAACCTAGACTTGGGGCATAATCTAGTGTCTTGCATGATTTACACAGCATTTTGATGCATTAAAAAGAACTCAGGACCTTGTGCTTGCCTAGGCAGGCTCCTCAGCTCCACTGAGCTACATCCCCAGCCCCTTCCTCTCTCTCTTGCTTTCTCTTTCTCTTCCTCTTTCTCTTTTTTGTCTCTCTTTCTTTTTCTCTGTCTCTCTCTTTCTGGGAATCTCTTTCTCTTTCTTTTTTCTTTCTCTTTCCTTTCCTCTCTTTCTCTTTCCTTGTCTTTCTCTTTCTTTTTCTGTCTCTGTGTCTTTCTCTTTCTTTTCTTTCTCTTTCCCTGTCTCTCTTTCTCTTTCCCTGTCTTTCTCTTTCTTTTTCTCTGTCTCTCTCTTTCTCTTTCTCTCATTCTCAACCCCCTCTCTCTCTCTGTCTCTCCCTCATTCTCTGTATTGCTCTCACTCTTTCCATTCTTTCTCTCTTTCAGACAGAGTCTCACTGTGGATTCCAGGCTGGCTTGGAACTTGTGATCCCCCTACCTCAGCCTCCAACATACTATGATACTGGGAATTTGCCACTAGGCTTAGCAGCATGCCCCTTTTTCACTTAAAAAGTATACAATCATAGAAAGATATTTGTATTAACATGTTTATCTAAGTACAATTTGACTAAGCCCATAACTCCCTTTTTATAGTCAAGATATATATATATATATATATATATATATATATATATATATATATATATATATATGTTTGGGAAAAGAACTCTCATACAAGTTTTAAATGAAACTCTGGAGAATGTTAGACAAACCTAATTGTTTCTTTTTGTTGTCTTTCTATAGGATGATACAACAGTTCTTTGTGTTGCCTAATAGTCCTAACAGTCATTTTAAGAAACTTAAAGATAGTGTAGCCACAAAAGATGTCTTAACATTTTTATTATTCTGATTTTGAGGCTTGAGCTTTAGAAAGGCAACATCAACATTGGTTAAAAGAGACAAAGAGTAAGTCATAAATATCTAAAAATAAATAGATTTCTACAAAACTATGAAAACACAGGAATAAACAACAATGGTTACTAGGAGCTTACCTTTTTTTCAAAAGCAAGGATTCCTAGATAGGGAGTGAGGACTATATGAAGAAGCCTTAAGTTAACAGAACAATTTGGTGACATCTACTGATCTGTACATAAAATGACTTCTTCATTTTTCAGAAAAAAATCCAAATGCTAATTTTCTCCTTTTGTATACTATTTATGTAACAATTTTTGGTAAAGACTTATTGATATACCTTTATATTTATATATTTCACCATACATACAAGATATATAAATATACAATTAGGATTAATTTAAAGCCTTTATAGCTTTAATATATAATTACTAACAATTTAGTAAAATAAATGATGCCAATTAAATTTATCATTTTAACAAATGGTAACTTTTTAAATAAATGAAATTATAACAATTATCTTATGTATATTTTAAGATATTACTGTATCTAAAATAATCAAATTAATATTATTATATATTTTCTTTTCATTTTTTTGTGCTGAGGACTGAGCCCAGGAACTCCTGCATGCTAGGTAAATGCTCTACCACTGAGCTGCTCTCTCAGCCATTACCTGTCATATAACACTCAAGAAACCAACTTTTCTTTTCTTCAGATGAAAAATAAGAAAATTGACAGTGGAAATCTGCTCAGCTATTTTTGTCCTTGGCACCTCTTTTGTATAGTTCTAACAAATTTAAGGAGACCAGAATAGCTAAATATATACATATAGATAAAATCTTCCAAATTTATTTGTATATTTTATTAATCTACTGTTAATTTAAGCAATAAAGTAGTTGAAAATTGCTTTAGTGACCTGTGTTTTCTGTTTCTTTTTAGAAACAATGCATTTAAGCATTATTTATTAATTAAATTAATAATTTGCCTAAGACTTTAAAGTTTGTTTAGGAGCTGAGAAGGAGCCTTCTGGGCTACGATACAACTTCCCCCAGTGCCCAGGAATAGAGCCACACCCAGAGCTAAGGAGGAGCCTTTGGGCCACCATACAACCACCCCCAGCTCTGAAAAACAGAGCTGCCTCCAGTGCCATGGAGGAGGTGAGCCTTCTGGGCTGCTGTGCCAACACCCCCAGGGCTGAGAACCAGAGTCATTCCCAGTGCCAAGTAGGAGGGAAGCCTTCTGGGCCACCATACCACTGCCCCCAGTGCTGGGAACACAGCTATCTCCATGCCCAGGAGGAGGTGAGCCTTCTGGGCTATGTACCACCACTCCCAGTGCCTAGGAGCAGAGAGGCCTCCAGCACTGAGGAGGTGAGCCACCAAGGCACCAGCAGCACACACACACCTCCCCCCACCCAACCCCCACCCCTGTTGAAATGAGAAGTCACTTAAACAAGTCTCAAAACCAGACTTCCAGATCACCTAAAGCAACCCAAAAGGGAAACCAGATGGAACAATCTGATACACTACAACCTGGACTACCTGAACTGACAACAAAAGAGGATCTAGAAAAAAATGAAATCAGAAATAATTTCTCAGAAAACAGCAGAGATTGTGCCCGTAGTGCAAGATGTGATTAATAAATCTAGAGAGGAGCTGAGGAACATGATGGAATCTCAACATAGGAAATAAATGGAATCCATAAAACAGATGCAAACAGATTTCCAGGAGATTGGAAAAACTCCATTGAAAGTCTATGCAGCAGAATGACCCAATGTGAAGATAGAATTTCAGATATAGAAGATAAGATTGCAACTAGTGACCAGGAAAAGAAAAATTGCTTTAAAATTATAAGGGATCACGAAAAATCAATCCAGCAGCTGCTACACGATGCAAAGAAGAATAAAATAAGACTGATCAGAGTCAATGAAGAAACGGGAGAGAGTGCAGATGACATAAAGAAAACTTCACAGGGGGCGCAGGTGGGCAAGGTGGGGCCAGGCCAGCGCGGGTGGGCGGGGCTCTCAGACTGCGGGCAGAGATCAGGCAGTGTTGGTGGGAGCGGGCAGCTAACGCAGAGCACTGAGGCGGCCGGCAGAAACATGGACCGCGGTAAGGGAGGTTTGCCGAGGACAGACCCAGTACCTGAGGAAGGAGAAGATGCTGCAGCTATGCTCAGTGGCACCGAGAAGCACTTGGAAGAGGAGCAGGATGAGATGAGAAGAGAGCTGGCAAAAGTGGAAGAAGAAATCCAAACTCTGTCTCAAGTGTTAGCAGCAAAGGAGAAGCATCTAGCAGAGATCAAGCAGAAACTTGGGATTGGTTCACTACAGGAGCTAAAGCAGAACATTGCCAAAGGGTGGCAGGATGTGACAGCCACATCTGCATACAGGAAGACCTCTGAAACCTTATCTTAGGCCGGACAGAGGCTTCAGCAGCCTTTTCATCTGTTGGCTCTGTTATCACCAAAAAGCTGGAAGACGTAAAAAATTCCCTAACTTTCAAGTCATTTGAGGAAAATGTCGAAAACTTAAAGTCTAAAGTAGGGGGAACCAAGCCTGCTGGTGGTGATTTTGGAGAAGTCTTGGATTCAATTGCAAATGCTAGGGCCACCGCCACGGAGCCACCTCCAGAACAGACACAGGAGAGGCTGTGAGATTGCTACCTTTGTTCCACTACCCACTGGCAGATGCTGCAAGCAAGATCCAAGAATATCTTGTCAACATTCATTGCTATGGATTTCTACCAGATGTGCTTTTATTTAGCTTTACATATATCTTTGACCAAATAGTTTGTGAGTTAAACAAAATGAAAATATCTTCATTTCTACTCACAGGAAACACGCTGAATGTGCATTCAAGGCCCTTCATTTAGGGAAATACTATTATACAGACAACAGGTTATACAGACAACAGGTAGTACCTGGAGGCACTTGCTAGAATGATCTGAGAAGCTGCAGGTGATCACAGTTGCTTTCTGACTTTACAAATTTGCTCTGCATTTGAGATGCTATTTGAATTTTTGTCTTCTAGATGATTTTTTTTCCTTCTTTGACTCTGTATATTTGATTCCTAACTCAAATTATTCTTTTAAATTTTCAGAGTCCTGATTATTAAAAGTTTCTGTGCCATTTTATTTACATTTAAGGGAAGAACTTAACAGCTACAAAAAAATTTGTTTTTGAATAATTACTGTTTTCATATAAGGTACATATCTTGGGTGTGTGAAGATGTCAGACTGAACAGCTTTAAATCCAATTTGTTATAGTTGTGTGACAGTATATACAGTAATTCCTACTACCGGGTGACTTGGGAGTGGGATCTCCCAATATCCTTGTTAACTGCCATTTGTGACTATAACCATTCAGCATATTTGTTATTATTCCACTTATATCAACTTTTGATAATATTAAAATTTTAATTTCAGAGTAAATGGACAGTTGACCAAATAACAGAGTCTAGCATAGCAGGTTGAAATATAAATGTGCTCATCAATGTTCAGTTCAAACACCTGAAGTTTTAGGTCTTGATAGCTGTAAACATGGTAAGATCAATCACATTAGGGGAACCATTGCTGTCTCCATTTAATCCATTTAGCATCTTTTAAAATAAGCACAAAGTTATGACTGATATAACTTGAACATTTTTATATTAAGGTGTTGATTCTAACTCCTGAGGGTGTAATTTGTTAATAAAAATGATTTCCTCATTTGGCTCTGTGGTTCTGCCTACTGCCTCGTGGGTGCAGGGTCCCGAGTTTGATCCCCCATACTGAAAAAAAGAGTTCCTCATTCTCTGCTTGTTTGCAATGTTAGAAATGATATTGTAGACATTCCTCTTACTTTGAAAACTAGGTGTCCAAGCTAGTGAATCAAACCCTCTGCATAGAGGCCAAGGTACTCTAGTAACTTAATAACTACTGACTTACACCACCATTTCCTTATGCTGTATGTTTATGGCCTACAATGTTATCTGTTATTTATCAAATCATGATTGTTTTCTTGTTTATGCCAAATGTTAACTACCAAGCTTGGAGTGACCTAAAGCAATTTTTAAAAGCATGACTAGATTTACTTGAAGATAAATTCTTCTGAAAACCAAATTTGAAAAGCTACAATGTTGATTGTTATAAAATGACCTGCTGCCATTCTTGATTGCTAGAGCTTTGTTAGCACTTTGGATGCAAATGAAACTGCTCTATTACATGTGCAAAACTTAATAAATTCTGCATATCAGTAAAAAAAAAAACTGTTCACAGAAGTAATGGCAGAAAACTTCCCAATCAGGAGAAAAGAACTCAACATACAGATAAGTGAGGCATATAGGACTCCAAATAGCCTTGATCAAAAAAAAAAAAAAATCTACACATAGGCATATAATTGTTAGGATTCCAGAAACCCAAAAGAAGAACAAAGTTCTACAAGCAGTTAAAGAAACAAATCATGTAAAAAGGAAAGCCTATCAGAATCACAGCAGATTTCTCAATGCCAACCCTCAAGGCAAGAGCTTGGACTGAAATATCTCAAGACCTACAGGAAAATAGTCTCCAATCCAGATTGATATACCCTGCCAAACTATCTTTCTAAACTGATGGAGAAATAAGATACTTTCATGACAAGAGCACCTGAGAAACTTCATGAATACCAAACTAGCACTCCAAAATATTTTAGACAACACCTTAGAAAAAGATAATGAGGATCACAACCCCAGGAAGCCCAGCAAAATGAATCCATTGGGCAGAACAAGAAATTAAAGCAAAGGGGAAGAATCCAACAAAAAGAAAAAGTCATGACAATGATGTTAATACATATCAGTTATAACCATCAATGTTAATAGTCTCAATTTACCAATCAAAAGAAATAGACTGGCAGAATTGTTCAAGAAGCAAGATCCAATAATATGCTGTGTACAAGAAACACACTTAATTCAAAAGGAAACTCATAGACTGAAAGTTAAAGGTTGGAAAACAATACTCCATGCAACAGGAGCCCCCCCAAAAGGAGTAGCTATCTTCTTTGCAGATAAAGTGGATTTCAAACCAACACTGATTAAGAGAGACAAAGAAGGATACTACATCTTTGAAAAGGGAACAATCAAAGAGGAAGAGATAACAATCAAATATATATATGCAACAAACACTAGTGCACCCAATTATATGAAACAAAGAATAACACACATGAAAAATCAAATAACCACTAATACAAGAGTAGTGGGAGACCTCAGTACCCCACTGTCACAAATAGACAGATCAACAAGACAAAAAATAATCAACACAATACTACAAGTCAATTAAATTGGGGAACACAAGTTTACAGAGTATGACACACCACAAAATCAGAATACACATTCTTTTCAGCTGCACATGGGTTGTTCTCAAAAATAGACCACATAGTCATAGAACATGTTTAAGTAAGTGAAAAGGAATTAAAGTTATCTCCTGTATATTATCAGACCATAGTGCAATGAATTTGGAGATCAATAGAAAAAGAAACTGCAAGAATTTCATAAACACATGGAAATTGAACAACTTACCTCTGAATAAACAATAGGTCACAGGGGAAATTAAAAATGAAATCAGACATTACCTATAATTAAATGATAGTAACAATACAACATATGGAAATCTATGGGACTCAATGAAAGCAGTCTTATGAGGGAAATTCATAGTAGTGAATACTCCTACTAGGAAAACAGAGAGAGCCCAATTAAACAACCTGATTCTGAACCTCAAACTTCTAGAAAATGAAGAGCAGGACAAACTCAAAGCTCATATAAGGCAGGAAAGTATAAAGATCAGACCAGAAATCAATGCAATGGAGACTAAGAGAACGATACAAAAAATCAATGAAGCCAAGAGTTGGTTCTTTGAAAGAGTAAACAAAATTGAAAAACCCTTAGACAACCTTATCAAAAAAGGAAAGAAAAGGCCCAAATCCATGCAATTAGGAATGAAAAGGACGAAATTACAATGGACCCAGCAGAAATACACAGGATCATCAATACCTACTTTGAGAACCTATATGCCAATAAGATGGAAAACACAGAAGAAATGGACAGATTCCTAGATATGTATGAATTATCAAAGGTGAAGGAAGAAGACCTAAAAATTCTAAACAACCAAATATCTATCAATGAAATTGAAAAGATAATTAAAAATTACCAACTAAGGAAAGCCCAGGTCCTGATGGCTTCACTACTGAGTTCTAAAAGACATTTAGAGAGGAAATACTGCCACTATTGGTTAAACTCTTCAATGAAATTGAAAGGGAAGCAATACTCCCGAAATCATTCCTGGAAGCAAGCATCATCTTGATCCCCAAAACAGAGAAATACCCTACTGAAAAAGAGAACTATAGGACAATCTCACTAATGAACATAGATGCAAAAATACTTAATAAGAGACTGACAAATAGAATACAGAAAATCATCAAGAAGATCATACACCCTGACCAAGTGGGATTCATCCCAGGGAACCAGGGATGGTTCAACATACACAAATCAATAAATGTAATTCACTATATCAATAGAGCCAAGGACAAAAACCATATGATCATCTCCATAGATGCAGAAAAAGCGCTTGATAAAATCCAACATGCATTTATGATAAAAACTCTAAAAAAATTGGAATAGTCTCTATCTCAATCTGATAAAATCCATCTATGAAAAACCAAGAGCCAATATCATACTACATGGTCAAAAACTGAAATCCTTCACACTAAAATCAGGAACAAGACAGGGATGTCCACTGTCAACATTCTTCTGTTCAATATAGTTTTGGAAACATTAGACATGGCAATTAGACCAGAGAAAAAAATAAAAGGAGTAAAGATAGGAAATGAAGAAGTCAAATTGTCATTATTTAAGGATGACATGATACTCTATATAGAAGACCCCAAGAACTCCACCAAAACTCTTCTAGACTTAAAAACAAATTAAGTACAGTATGTGGATACAAGATCAACACACAAAAATCAATAGTTTTCCTCTACACGAACAACAGACTCACTGAGGGAGAAATAGGGCAAACAATTCCTTCCACAATAGCATCCAAAAAACTGAAATACCTAGGAATCAACGTAACAAACGAAATCAAAGACCTCTTCTCTGAAAACTCTACAATTCTGAAACGAGAGATTGAAGATGATATCAGAAAGTGGAAAGACATCTCTTCCTCCTGGGTAGGAAGGATTAATATAGTGAAAATGGACATACTTCCAAAACTGCTATATAGATTCAAAACAATCCAAATTAAAATCCCAGCAGCATACTTCGCAGGCCTTGAGAAAACAATCCAAAAATTCATTTGGAACAAGGAGAGACCTAGAATAGCAAAAGCAATTCTAGGCAACACAGACATGGCGGGGCGTATCACAACCCCCAACTTGAAACCATACTACAAAGTTACTGTGATAAAAATAGTATGGTACTGGCAAAGAAACAGACCTGAGGACCAGTGGAACAGATTAGAAGATCCAAAAACAGCACACACACACAGCCACCTCATCTTCTACAAAGGTGCCAAACACCTTCACTGGAGGAAAGAGAGCCTCTTTAATAAATAGTGTTGAAAAAATTGGGTTTCAACTTGCCAAAGATTAAGAGTAGAGCTATATCTCTCACCATGCACTAAACTAAAATCAAAATGGATTAAAGATCTAAATATTAAAATAGAAACTCTGAACCAGTTGGAACAGAGGTTAGGTAGAACCCTTGAAGACATTGGTGTAGGAAAAAATTTTATGAACAAAACCTCAGTTGCCCATGAACTAGCACAAACAATCAACAAGTGGGATCTCTTCTTATTAAAAAGCTTGTGCACAGCAAGAGAAACCACCAACAGTGTGAAAAGACATTACACATTGTGGGAAATAATTTTCACCTGCTGTTCCTCAGACAAAGGTCTACTATCTTGAATCTATAAAGAACTTAAAAAGATCAGACCTCCCAAATTTAAAGACCCAATCAAAAAATGGGGATCTGAAATGAACAGACATGTCTCAGACAAAGAAGTAAAAATAGTAAACAAACGTATGAAAAAATGTTCAACATCATTGGTCATTCAAGAGATGCAGATGGAAACAATGCTGAGATTCCCCGTTGCCCCAGAAAGAATGGCTGCTATCATGAAATCAACCTATAACAAATGCTGGTGGGGCTGTGGGGAAAGAGGAACACTGCTCCACTGCTGGTGGAAGTGTAGACTGGTGAAACCACTGTGGAAATCAGTATGGAGATATCTCAAAGAACTAGGCCTGGAAGTTTCATTTGACCCAGCTATTCCCCTGCTTGGTATCTTTCCCAAAGAATTAAAAGAATCATACCACAGTGATATATGTGTCCCCATGTTCATAGCAGCATGATTTGTAATAGCTAAAATTTGGAAGCAGCCCAATTGCCCATCAACTGGAGACTAGGTAAAGAAAATGTGGGTTTTTTAAAAAAATAAAATGGAGTACTATTCAGCCATAAAAATGACAAATTAGAGACATTTATAACTAAATGGATCCACATTGAGGCCATACTCTTAAGTGAAATAAATAGGACACACATGTATAAATACTGAATAGTCTCTGTAGTGTGAGAAACTGACAATGTAAATAAAGACTAAAAGGTATAATAGATAATGTGAAATAGGAAGAAAAGGGGCAAAGGGGAAAGGGAAGTGGGAAGGGTAGGGGAAAGGAAAGAAAGGAATGGTATTAATATAAGAAAATGAAAAAATGGAAACAATGTTTTTGTATATAGGGAGTGATGGAGGGGTTGAAGAGATGCCAGGGGAATGGAGAAAATATAAGAACCAAGAGAGAGTATATAAAGGTGCTAATTTCCAATGATGGATGTCCTTATATTGTATACCTAAAATGTACCAATTAAACTGATTTTAAAAAATAAAAATAAAATAAAGTTTGTTAAGCATCCTGGAAATTACAATTCATCCAACACAGAAATCTTTGTGCTTTGTAACATTCTAAGGAGTTCACGAAATTAAAACCCTTTAATCATTCATTATTGTTTCATTTAACTGAATACAATTTTATACATCTAATTTTTGACTTGAAGCAATTATGGAAACAATGGCTATTTATTTAATTCATAAAACCAGTGTAGGAAATTCAAGGAGTTTGACTCACAGGAAATTTGACCCTGATCTTGAACAAAGTGAAGAAGTGCTCTGACATTATTTTTATATGGTAAATTAATTTTATAGATTCACAATCATGACAGAAACTCTTACCTTAGAATTAAAGCCTTTCCTTCTTATCTCTAGCTGTTATATGGACTATTACGTAAATATGCTTTTGAGGGCCAACAGGAAGAAACACTGTTTAATACCTATTTTCTTTTTCTTTTTTAAGATACTTTTGACTGCTAATTTGGACTATATCCCCAGAGGGAGTACGTCACTGAACACTTTCTAAAAATTAATTTATCTTTAAATTTCCTAAGAGAAAGAAAATGAGAGAGAAAAGAACAAAAAACATGTGAGGGAGCCAGGTTCAGGCATATCTAAAAATTTTTTTGTAAAAGTAAATTATGTTCCCTCTACCAGAAGAGAAAAGTTTAGAATTAGAAAAATAAACTCTACCTACATACACAAAAAGAGAGTGACAGGTAGTTTCCACATAACTTGAGTCCTTGACAATTTTATCAAGCTGTGTAATTAAAATGTCAGGCCTTATTAATTCCTGAAGAACATAAATGAAGGAGGGGTTGTTTCTTAGATTAAACAAAATTTTTGCTCTTTTAGAAAAGCAAGACAAATAACTTCCTCAAGAACTTCTTTCTTTCATTCTGATCTACTTCTCAGATGAACAATCTTGTTCATATAAAAATTTCCCCAAACTGGCTATGGAGATCCAAATTTCCCTGGAAGGTTATGTCAGTTAGAAAAACTAGGGGTCTATATTACCTTATAAAGAAAAAGCGTGGAGGAAGCAGGTGTTAGCCTGGAAAGGGCATAGTTTTATATTGAGAAAATTCCATGAGAAACGTATGAGCTATAAGGAAGGTGCTTGATTTGGGTCTCTGGAGTTTGGCCAAAATCCAGTTGTTTCTAATTAAGACCTAGACAAAACCTTCCAATTTAGTGCAGAAGAAATGAAACAGACAAATTGTCAGGGAAACAGGAACACAGGCTGGGGGAGAAGTCTTTATAAAGTTTGTCAAGGTGATCCAAATTTTTCAAGCTGGTCTGTAGAGACCTTTGAACTCCTAAGTCCTTGAAGCTGACTTAAATGTGAATTTACTAGATTTATATCATTCTTTCTCTAGTCTTCCTTTTATAGACAAACACTCAAAATGCTAATCAACCAGAAGCAGGTGTTACTGGGCTAGAAAATAATTTTTTCAAAGAACAATACAAATCTGGTTAAATAAAAACAATAAATTCTAGCCAGGCATGTTGTTCATACCTGTAGTCTAGCTACTCTGAAGGCTGAGGCAGGAGGGTGGCCTGAGCCCAAGAGTTTGATGCTAGCCTTGGTAACATGGTGAGACCTCATTTTTTAAAAACCCAAGGGACTTTATTTCTGTGAAAATGAAATAAACCTAATACTGAAGGGCTTCAACAGAACAGTATAGCTCAATTTAGCATTTAGGCAGTTGGGGGGGACATGAGAAGTCTCAGATGTGCACACTATTACTGAGTTAAGGATCCTGCTCCAAAGCCCGGAAGACTCAAGTGAATCTTGCTGGAACTTCTATTTCTGTTAATTTCCTGTAGCCAGACTATCAGAAATGTATTTGTAGTTGAACAAGTTAAGTATATTGTTCATTGCATCTAAGACCAACACATGCTGTGAGGAACTGTGATCGCTCCATAAGAGGGTATAAAAAGGACCTTTCATAGGCTATGGGCTTTTCTCAAGCAAATAAAGGCAAAATGTTAAGAATACGTGAATATAGGTAAAGTTCATATAGATTTTCTATATACAGTTTTATTCATGAAACTTTCCCTCACATTTTTATTTATTTAGAAAAACTGTGAACAATAATAAATCTAGTCAAAACTTAAATTGCCACTGAAAATTAACTTTAATCAGATTTGGTGTTGGTAAAGGGCAGTCAGGGAGGTGGGGTTTTGCTTAGGATCAGATGTTATTAAGTGAAGATAGCAGGACACAGTGGCATGCACCAGTAGTCCCAGTTACAGTACTTGGGAGACTGAGGCAGATGGAGAGACAGAGAGATGGAGAGATGGTGTAGATCTGAATGTGGATGGTGCAGACACAGAGGAGCTTGTTGGGGACTGTAGGGGACAGGGGAAGGGGACGTTACCAGAACCTCTGCAGTGAGTCCTGGTCTCCTGCGAGCCATGGCAGCACACGGCGAATTACAAGAAAGGTAGAAAAATGAGACTGAGAAGAAGCTGAGCTTTGGGTCTGATCAGTGCTGCTCTGGGCAGCAAAGACAAAAGCCCCCAGTTTACCACACCTTTTATTCAGTACATCGGGGGAAACAAATGTAACAGATGACTTGCAGAGAGTTCAATAGTTCACATTGGGATAAACAAGTTGTAACGGAAGGCTTGCAGAGAGTTCAGTACATCTCCGGCAAACAAGATGTTAATCAGTCCAAGAACAATGAGGAACTGAGCAGATGTTTGTTCTCCCAGGATGTTTCTTGTCCTGGAGAATCACAGCATCACTGGATCACTGAAGTCTCAGTTGTGACCGGAGGCCAAACTGGAGTTATTCTGTAGCTGGGCTGTAGGCAAGAGAACTAGGCTAACCAAATGATTTTTCCCTGGAATTATGTAGCATTGCTCCCAACAGGGGACCATAACAAGGAGCTGATGTTGGAAGAACTTGCTGAACTCCAGAGTGAACAGCAGAAGCCAATTGTTGAGGGGTATTGCACTGAGGAAGGGGAAGACAGGGAGGAGGTTAGCAGTGATGTGATAAAATTCATTATTGAGCAGTGGAATTAGTGCCAGGATTTCTTTGAGAAGTTCCACACCAACATAACTGCAAATGGTCCCCCAAGCAATGATTTCCTCCCTACCCACCTTCCTGTCCTCCATGCCAGAAGTTGGCTTGAGCAAGGCCAATATTCTCTCTCCTCATGCTGCACTATACTGTACTTCATATTTCTGAGGTT
This sequence comes from Heterocephalus glaber, assembly GCF_053883595.1. NCBI lineage: Eukaryota > Metazoa > Chordata > Mammalia > Rodentia > Bathyergidae > Heterocephalus > Heterocephalus glaber. The sequence continues at coordinate 95,550 of NW_028258294.1, read as the reverse complement.
AAAAAAATATATATGGTTCAGAGTGGATTAACCTTATTTACATTGAACCTTATGGGGAAATTTGACTCATTTTTTTAATTAAATTCTTTTATTGGTACATTGTAGGTATACAACACAATTACATTTCTCATTGGGAATTGTACCTTTACATAATACATCTTGGTTCTTATTTTTTCCCTATTCGTAGCTCCCCATCACCCCCTCCACCCTTCCCTATATACAAAGACTTTATTTCCATTTTTTCCATTTCTCAGCATTTTTCCTTTCCCTTCTTTCCTTTCCCCTGCCCCTCCCACTACCCCTACCCCTTTGGACCTTTTCTTCCTATTTTACATTATCGATTATTCATTCTAATCATTGGTACATTTTAGGTATACAACATAATGACATTCATCATTGGAAATTTGCATCTTTACATAGTCTCTCTTGGTTCTTATTTTTCACCCTTGCCCAGCCCTCCCTTCAACCCCTCCGTTCCTGCCTATTTACAAAGATTTTCTTCCCATTTTTCCATTTTCTCATATTAATCCCATTCCCTTCTATCCTTTCCCTAGCCCTCCCACTTCCTTCCCCTTTGCCCCTTTTCTTCCTATTTCATGTTATCTATTATACATTTAGTCCTTATTTACATTTTCAGTTACTCACACCAGAGAAACTATTCGGCATTTATACATGTGTGTCCTATTTATTTCACTTAAGAGTATCACCTCAATGTGCATCCACTTAGCTATAAATGTCTCTAATTTCTCATTTTTTATGGCTGAGTAGTACTCCATTTTATAAAAAACCCACATTTTCTTTATCCAGTCTCCAGTTGATGGGCATTTGGGTTGCTTCCAAGTTTTAGCTATCACAAACTGTGCTACTATGAACATGGGTGCACATATATCACTGTGGTATGATTCTTTTAATTCTTTGGGGAAGATCCCCAGCAGTGGAATAGCAGGGTCAAATGGGACTTCCAGTCCTAATTCTTTGAGGTATCTCCATAATGATTTCCACAGTGGTGGCACCAGTGTACACTCCCACCAGCTGTGGAGCAGGGTTCCTCTTTCCACACAGCCCCATCAGCACTTGTTATTTGTTGATTTCATGATAACAGCAATCCTTTCTGGAGTGAAGTGGAATCTTAGTGTTGTTTTCATTTGCATCTCTCAAATGACCAGTGATGTTGAACATTTTTTCATGTATTTATTTCCTATTCCTGCTTCTTTGTTTGAGAAATGTCCATTCATTTCAGATGCCCATTTTTGGATTGGGTCTTTAAATTTGGGAGGTCTGATCTTTTTAAGTTCTTTGTAGATTTGAGACAGTAGACCTTTGTCTGAGGAAGAGCAGGTGAAGATTTTTTCCCACATTGTGGGCTGTCTCTTCACACTGCTGGTGGTTTCTCTTGCTGTGTAGAAGCCTTTTAATAAGAAGAGATCCCACTTGTTGATTGTTTGTTCTAGTTCACGGGCAACTGAGGTTTTGTTCATAAAACCTTTTCCTACACTGATGTCTTCAAGGGTTCTACCTAACCCTTGTTCCAACTGGTTCAGAGTTTCTATTTTAATATTTAGATATTTAATCCATTTTGATTTTAGTTTAGTGCATGGTGAGAGATACAGGTCTAGTTTTAATCTTTGGCAAGTTGAAACCCAATTTTTCCAGCATCATTTATTAAAGAGGCTATCTTTCCTCCAGTGAGGGTGTTTGGCTCCTTTGTCAAAGATGAGATGGGTGAGTGTGTCTGGCATTGTTTCTGCATCTTCTCACCTGTTCCACTGGTCCTCGGGTCTGTTTCTTTGCCAGTACCATGCTGTTTTTTTTTTTATCACAGTAGCTTTGTAGTATAGTTGCAGGTTGGAGATTGTGATACTCCCTGACATGTCTCTGTTACCTAGAATTGCTTTTGCTATTCTGGGTCTCTTCTTGTTCCAAATGAATTTTTGGATTGTTTTCTCAAGGTCCATGAAGTATGCTGCTGGGATCTCAATTGGAATTGCATTAAATCTATATAGTAGTTTTGGAAATATGGCCATTTTCACTATATTAATCCTTCCTCCCCAGGAGCAGGGGATGTCTGTCCATTTTCTGATATCATATTCAATCTCTCTTTTCAGAGTACCATAGTTTTCAGAGAAGAGGTCTTTGATTTCTTTTGTTAGGTTGATTCCTAGGTATTTCAGTTTTTTGGATGCTATTGTGAAAGGAATTATTTGCCCTATTTCTCTCTCAGTGAGTCTGTCATTGGTGTAGAGGAAAGCTATTGATTTTTGTGTGTTAATCTTATAACCAGCTACTTGACTGAATTTGGTTATTAAGTCTAGAAGACTTTTGGTGGAGTTCTGTGGGTCTTCTATATAGAGTATCATGTCATCTGCAAATAATGACAATTTGACTTCTTCATTACCTATCTTTATTCTTTTTATTTCTTTCTCTTGTCTAATTGTCATGGCTAATGTTTCTAGAACTATATTGAACAAGAGTGGTGATAGTGGACATCCTTGTCTTGCTCCTGATTTTAGTGTGAAGGATTTCAGTTTTTGACCATTTAGTATGATATTGGCTGTTGGTTTTTCTTAGATGGCTTCTATCAGTTTGAGGCAGAGACCATCTATTCCCATTTTTTGTAGGGTTTTTTTCATAAATGCATGTTGGATTTTGTCAAATGTTTCTTCTGTGTCTATGGACATAATCATATGTTTTTTGTCCTTGGTTCTATTGATATAGTGTATTACATTGGTTGATTTGTGTATATTGAGCCATCCCTGCATCCCTGGGATGAATCCCACTTGATCAGGGTGTATGATCTTCTTGATGATCTTCTGCATTCTGTTTGCCAGTATCTTATTAAGGATTTTTGCATCTATGTTCATTAGTGAGATTGGCCTTTAGTTCTCTTTTTCAGTTGGCTCTTTCTCTGTTTTGGGGATCAAGATGATGCTTGCTTCCAGGAATGAATTTGGGAGTATTGCTTCCCTTTCAATTTCTTTGAAGAGTTTAAACAGTAGTGGCAGCAGTTCTTCTCTAAATGTCTTGTAAAATTCAGCAATGAAACCATCAGGGCCCGAGCTTTTCTTAGTTGATAAGTTTTTAATTATATTTTCAATTTCATTGGTTGATATTGGGTTGTTCAGAATTTTTAGGTCTTCTTCGTTCAACTTTGGTAATTCATACATATCTAGGAATCTATCCATTTCTTCTGTGTTGTCCATCTTATTGGTATATAGGTTCTGGAAGTAGGTATTGATGATCCTGTGTATTTCTGCTGGGTCCATTGTAATTTCATCCTTTTCATTCCTAATTGCATGGATTTGGGCCTTTTCTTTCCTTTTTCTGACAAGGTTGGCTAAGGGTTTGTCAATTTTGTTGATTCTTTTGAAGAATCAACTCTTGGCTTCATTGATTTTTTGTATCATTCTCTTAGTCTCCATTGCATTGATTTCTCCTCTGATCTTTATAATTTCCTCCCTTGTATGAGCTTTGGGGTTGTCCTGCTCTTCTTTTTCTAGAAGCTTGAGGTTCAGCATCAGGTTGTTTAATTGGGCTCACTCTGTTTTCCTAATATGCATATTCACTGCTATGAATTTCTCTCATAAGACTGCTTTTATTGTGTCCCATAGATTCCGATATGTTGTACTGTCATTGTCATTTAATTGAAGGAACTGTCTGATTTCTTCTTTAATTTCCTGTGTGACCCATTGGTTATTCAGAAGTGTGTTGTTCAATTTCCACATGTTTATGAAATTTTTTGAGTTTTTTTTGCTATGGATCTCCAATTTCATCACACTATGGTCTGATAATATACAGGGGATAACTTCAATTCCTTTGCACTTACTTGAATATGTTCTATGTGTGAGTATGTGGTCTACTTTGGAGAATGACCCATGTGCAGCTGAGAAGAATGTGTATTCTGATTTTGTGGGGTGGAAGACTCTGTAAACATCTGTTAAGTTCATTTGTTCAAGAGTTCAATTGAGTTCCAGTATTTCATTACTTATTTTTAGTCTAGTTGATCTATCTTTTTGTGACAGTGGGGTGTTGAGGTCCCCCACTACAGTTGTATTAGTGCATATATGACTTTTCATGTAAGTTAGTATTTGTTTTATATAGTTGGGTGCACTAGTGTTTGGTGCATAGATATTTATGATTGTCATCTCTTCCTCTTGGATTCTTCCCTTTACAAGGATGTAGTGTCCTTCTTCATCTCTCTTAATCGGTGTTGGTTTGAAATCTACTTGATCTGCCAAGAGCATAGCTACTCCTGCTTTTTTTCAGGTTCCTGTCACATGGACTATTGTTTTCCACCCTTTAACTTTCAGTCTATGAGTTTCCTTTTGAATTAAGTGTGTTTCTTGTATGCAGCATATTGTCAGATTTTGCTTCTTGACCCATTCTGCCAGTCTATTTCTTTTGATTGGTGAATTGAGGTCATTAATGTTGATGGTTATAATTGAAACATATTGACTTGTCATTGCCATGACTTTTTCTTTTTGTTGGGTTCTCCCAGTTTACATTTAATTTCTTGTCACCCCAGATGGGTTCCTTCTGCTTTTCTTCATGGGGTTGTGATCCTCAATGTCTGTTCCTAGGATATTGTGTAAAATTCTTTGGAGTGCTGGTTTGGTATTCACAAAGTTCCTACGGTGCTCTTTGTCATGAAAGTATCTTATTTCTCCATTAATTTTGAAAGATAATTTTGCAGGGTACATCAATCTGGGTTGAAGGCTGTTTTCTTTTAGGGCTTGGTACATGTCACTCCAAGCTCTTCTTGCCTTGATGGTTTGTGTTGAGAAGTCTGCTGTGATTCTGATGGGCTTTCCTTTATATGTGATTTGTTTCTTTTCTCTAACTGCTTGTAGAACTTTGTTCTTCTGTTGAGTCTCTGGAGTCTTAACAATTATATGCCTATGTGTAGATTTATTTTGATCAAGGCTATTTGGAGTCCTATATGCCTCACTTATCTGCATGCCAAGCTCTTTTCCCCTGCTTGGGAAATTTTCTGCCATTATTTCTGTGAAGAGATTTTTTTATGTCATCTGCACTCTCTCTTGTTTCTTCAATGAGCCCAATCAGTCTTATGTTATTCTTCTTTGCATCATCTAGTAGCTGCTGGATTGATTTCTCATGTTCCCTTATAATTTTGAAGCAATTTTTCTTTTCCTGGTCACTAATTGCAATCTTATCTTCTATATCTGAAATTCTGTCCTCACATTGACTCATTCTGCTGTGTAGACTTTGGAGTTTTTCATGTCCTGGAAATCTATTTGCATCTGTTTTATGGATTGCATTTGTTTCTTATGTTGGGATTCCATCATGTTCCTCAGCTCCTCTCTAGATTTATTAATCATGTCTTGCACTAGGGGCACAATTTCTCCTGTTATCTGAGAAATTAGTTCTGATTTCATTTTTTTCCAGATCCCCTTTTGTTGCCAGTTCAGTGGGTCCAGATGGTTGAGTATCAGAGGGTTCCATCTCATTTCCCTTTGGGGTTGCTGTAGGTGATCTGGAAGTCTGGTTTTGAGACTTATTTATGTGTTTTCTCATTTCAACTGGGTGGAGTGCTGTTGGCGCCTGCACGGATTACCTTCTCTGAGCTGGGTGAGGTGGGACAGGATCTGGGAGCAGTGGTAGGGATGGTGACCCAAAAGCCCTTTCCTGTGGGCTGGGAGCAGCAGGAGGGATGGTGGCCAGGAAGCCCCTTCCTCTGGACCAGGAGCAGTGGGATGGTGGCTCAGAAGCCCCTACCTCTGGGCCGGGAGCAGCGGGACTCAGTATCTTGTTCTGGTGGTCTGGTGTCCTCTGCATCTTTGTAGTGTGGAACCAGGTGGCTGCCTGTCTGTAGCGGGGTGATTCAGCATCTTCTGCGCAACTGGGGACCTCGGTAGGGCGTGCACAGACCTGCCTCTCTGCAGCAGGCTCATTCAGCTTGTTTCGTGCTACTCAGGACCTTGGTAGGGTGTGGGCAGACCTGCCTGCCTCAAAATTTGACTCATTTCATGACCTATTTGGTTTATGACCAGAGTTATGGAACAAATTAAATTTGTGAACTGAGGTACCACTGTAAATTTATACACACATGTATCATACTTTGATCACATATATATCCCCTCATTGTCCTTCCTTCCCCTCTCCTCTTCCCTCCCCCATCCTCTTCTTTTTCTTTAAGTCTCTCTTCTATCTCATGTCATCTGCCTTTCCTTATATTCCACATAGGAGAAAGAACATGTTATATTTTTCTTTCTGAGTCTACCTTATTTCATTTAACATGATGATCACCAATTCCATCCAGTTTCCAGCACATGACATGATCTCATTCTTCTCTATAGCTGAATAACAATCCATTGCACGCATATATATGTATATAAATGCGTGTGTATGTGTGTGTGTGTATATATATACACACACACACACACACACATTTTAGGCTGTTTCCATAACTTGGCTCTTGTGAATTGCGCTATGATAAACATAAAGTATGATGACTTTAATTCCTTCAGGTATGTGTCAAGGAGTGGTACATCTGAATTGTATGGTAGTTTTATTTTTTATTTTTTGAAGGAGTCTATATTGATTTCAATGGTGGTTGTACTAATTTATATTCTTATCAACAATATATCAGGATTTCTTTTTCTCCCAAATCCTTGTTAACATTTATTGCTTTTTCTAATCTTCATGATAGCCATTCACACCAGACTAAGATGGAATTTCAGTATAGCATTGATTTTCATTTAGTTTCTAATTTTAAACATTTAAGTTGTGATTTTAGCATAATGCTTTATAATTTTGGCCTTGACATGCCTGTTTCCATTTATACCATGAGTCCTTTGAAAGCATATTCTCAGTGTCTGTCCCAGTGACTTGTGACAGAAGTCACTGAACAAATATGTAGGAGCAAAAAAGCAATGAAAGAATGAAGCAAAAAGGATTGAGTGGAGGGGAAGATGGAGGAACAGGAAGAGATAATAAAGAAGATAGTCTTCAAAGAGGTACAGTCAGAGGACTGTGATACTTCAGAGGAAAATTAAATGGGTGGAAAGACAGCAGCTTTTGATATGTAGAAGGTATCTTGAGAGATAGGTTGATACTTAGTCTTTGTGCCTGAATTATAGTAGTATTAAATAAATGTATGTTGATTAAATGAGTGAATAGATAAACAGCACAGGGTGGGGAAAGAATCTTGAGAAATTTCTGTGAGATTTTGGACATGCCCTGTATCTTTCCTATTCCTGACTCTCCAGACAAATTAAAGCATGAAACCATGCCTTTCATTATCTCCTGCTAACATTATCATTCCCAAATTGATTTTGTCATTTATTTCCTGAAAAATACAAAATGGGGGAACTCTACACTATGCAAGAAGACAGCTAACCCACACTTTACAATTCTTTGCTACCCTCTGGTTTTATGTAGACAATTTGTGATACTTAAAGCATAAATTGTAGGCTCCACTTTTTACAACATCTGAGATTCATTAAACATGTTAAACCAGAGAAATTTATCTAATGCCTTTTAAATGGCACATTTTTGTGTCCCAAGGAACTAGAAATGCCTGTACAGTGAAAACCAAGAAATTGACAAGTTACATGAACAATCTTCTTTGATATAATTTCTGGGCTTGCAACTCAGATGTTCTGATTATTAAGTAAAACTATTCTGCATTGCTTGTAGTATTAAAGAAACTGATCATAATACCTTTGAGCTGAATAACATTTAGAGATAATTTTCTCCCCTACAAATGTTAAGCATAGGCACACAGTCTAAAACAAGGACAGTGAGCAAGTGGAAATAAAAAACTAAAGCAGAAGTTATTTGAATGCATTCTTGGTAGAACATCAAGATCATCTAATTAATGGTAAGATTTCAGGGGAATGAAGGAAGAAAGGGAGGATGAAATTGAGGTAAGAAAGAAAAAAGAAAGGAAAAATATGATAGGTAATAGCTTGCAGTTTTTGAAAAGAGAATATTTGCATTTATTGAGATGTATATACTGTACTGTATGAGTCCCTGCAAATACTGACATGAGTGAGGAATGAGCCCGTCTGTGCACACCCCAGAGTAGAATGTAAAGGAGGTTTGTAAGCAGATGTTTTCAGTCTGTACAAGGGCCATATTAGACAAACAGCTATCATATGTCAAGACTCACAGAGCTTTCAGTTTGTCATTAACATGAGGAAGAACAGAACTCATGTGAATTCCAGCACTGCTGTTTACCATATTGTAATTTTTACACAAGTCATATAATTTCCCTTAGTTTCTGTTTCCAACATGATAGTAGTGTCTACCTTTAAAGACTGTTACAGATATTAAATAAGATATGTGGAAGTTTTTATCTTGATGTGTACACCACAGAAGTTGTAATGTATGTTTTCTCTATTATTTGAGAATATGTAATTCTGCCCTAGAAGACAAGAAAAAATAGCTGATGAAAGTCATTAGAAATACTGTTTGTAAACTAGAAGTCAGCAAGTAGTTTGTAAAACATCAGCAGAATTCACAAGATATGTTAAATATCAATAGTAAATTAGTAACTCATAAGACATGTTCAAGGTGGATAGAATAAACAGAATGTAGGAGAGAGTAAATAAGACTGCTATTAATAAACAAAAAGGGCTGCAAAGACAAATTAATATTATGCCACTTCCAGGCTGACAGCTATATTATACAAAATTCAATGACCCAGTAAGGGTCCATTACACCTCAGTGTATCTTCTGTCCAAAGAACACAAAATCTACAACTGTTCATCAGTCTAATTAGTGAGGTATGGTTCTGCCACAAGTTCTTGCTCCTGCATCTCTAAAAAGACTAACTGGTGTTTGAGTCCAGGTACCTTTGGTTTATAGATACCTGAGGATCTTCTGCTCAGATTTCAATTCTGAAACTCAGTGTAAAAGACTGATGAGAGAGAGAGAGAGAGAGAGAGAGGGGGAGAGAGAGAGATTGATTTCAGATAGTATGATCTGTACATTCCAACTGCATTTTAAACTATATGTCTTAATCTACCTGGTCTCTGTCCCCTAGCTTCTCTTTTCCTTGAATCTTACCATATGTTTTAAATTGATATGGTACTGTAGGCCAGTCAGGCATCCCCACTTGGTCTATGAACACTTCTGATCCATGACCTTTGAGATAGCTTGCCTGGTGGTGTAATACAAGGGCACCATTTCTTCAAGACAATTTATCACATGTCAAATATTCAGCATATTAGTTTATTTCTAGCTTCTCTATTCTGGAAGGTTAACAGAATACTGAATCACCCAGTATATTTTGGAACATATGTGTTCATTATATTTTTCTATTTTTCTCTCCTTGTATAAAACATGATTAACATCACATGTCATAACTCTTGATGCCTGAGCATCCACCCACACATGCCACACCTTGGACTATAGGAGATGGGCCATAGGCAGTACCAGCCAACCATTGGCTGGCCAGTGACCTTAGACTTGTTAGATCTAGCTCAGAAGCCTCATATAAGCCAGTCATCTTGATAATATGGACCTGAGAAATTAGCATTATAGTTCTAAAGAGGATTTAACTGAAGTGGTGGAACACACTATGACTAAGAGTAAGTGTGCAATGCAGGTGACAAGATGGATCACATCCAATATGACCAGAGAGGAAGAAAATGCTGCTCTACAGAAAAGGAATGGATAAGATTCTCAGGAAGACATAGAGATATCAATGAAGAGTGACCAAAAAAAATCCTCAGCATGAAAAGAGATGAGAAATTTTTCCTTAGCAAAACTCAATTGGCAATTTTAGTGGGGTCTAGCAATTCAAAAGCTTCCATTCTAGGTCCTCCTTCCATCACAGATTATAAGAAACTTTCATTTACCTTGTAGTAGTTTTTTAAAGTTTCTTTTTTTGGTTTGTTGCAATCAAATATATAAAGCTTTTATTAGAATATTATGTGTTCTTTTTAATGTTTCTAAATAATCTCATTTAGAAGCAATTTGCATGTCTTACTTTGAGAATATATCACAGAGAAGGAGGCTTCTGGGTCAACTTGCCACTGCTCCCAGCACAGAGGAGGAGGCTTTGGGGCCAATGTATCACTGCTCTCAGTGCACAGGAGGAAGCTTTGAGGTGAAGGTACCACCGATCCCAGTGCAGAGGAGGTGAGACATGTGGGCACCAGCAGCAACCCCCATCAAATTGAGAAGACGTGTGAACAAGCCTCAAAACCAGATTGCCTAAAGCAACCCCAAAGGGAAACAAGATGAAACACTCTGATACTCAACCACCTGGACTCCCTGAACTGGCAACAAAAGAGGAACTGAAAAAAATTAAATCAGAAATAATTTCTCAGATAACATCAGAGATTGTGCTCATACTGCAAGACATGATTAATAAATCAGGAGAAGAGCTGAGAAACATGATGGAATCCCAACATAGGAAACAAATGGAATCTATAAAATAGGTGCAAACAGATTTAAAGGAGATTAAAATTCCATTGAAAGTCTATGCAGCACAATGAGCCAATGTGAGGACAGAATTTCAGATATAGAAGATAAGATTGCAATTAGTGACCAGGAAAAGAAAAATTTCTTTAAAATAGTAAGGGACCATGAGAAATAAATCCAGCAGCTGCTAGACAATGAAAAGAAGAATAACATAAGACTGATCAGAGTCAATGAAGAAATAGGAGAGAGTACAGATGACATAAAAAAAACAGTACACAGAAGTGATGGCAGAAAACTTCCCAAGCAGGGGGAAAGAACTTGACATATAGATAAGTGATGCATATAGGACTGCAACTAGCCTTGATAAAAAAAAAAAAATCTACACGTACACATAGAATAGTTAAGATTCCAGAAACCCAACAAAAGAAAATAATTCTACAAGCCGTTAGAGGAAAGAAAGAAAATACATACAAAGGAAAGCTAATCAGAATCACAGCAGACTTCTCAATGCAAATCCTCAAAGAAAGAAGATCTTGGAGTGACATATTTCAAGCCCGACAGGAAAACAGCCTCCAACACAGATTGATGTACTGTGCAAAACTATCTTTCAAAATTGATGGAGAAATAAGATACTTTCATGACAAAGAGCACCTTAGGAACTTCATGAATATCAAACCAGCACTCCAAAAAATTTTAGACAATATCCGAGGAATAAACAATGAGGATCACAACCCAAGGAAGTCCAACAGAATGAATCCATCTGGCATGACAAGAATTAAAGCAAAGGAGAAGAATCCAAGAAAAAAGACAAGGGAGGAAATTATAAAGATCAGAGCAGAAATCAATGCAATGGATACTATGACAACCATACAGAACATCAGTGAAGCCAAGAGTTGTTTCTTTGAAAAGATAAACAAAATTGACAAACCCTTAGCCAACCTTATCAGAAAAAGGAAAGAAAAGGCCCAACTCCATGCAATTAGGAATGAAAAGGATGAAATTACAACAGATCCAGCAGAAATCCAAGGATCATCAGTACCTATAGAGAACCTATACACCAATAAGATGGAGAACACAAAAGAAATGGACAGATTCCTAGATACATATGAATTACCAAAGATGAATGATGATGACCTAAAAAAGGAATATATTGTAATGACAAAATATCTAAGACAATTAGTGTCTCTCATGTCTTTAAGTGTCACACTAATTACATCATAAAAAATATTGGGTGTGTAGACTTAGTGAATTAGTCTACTTGCTGATGAAAGTGAAGTATACAGTAGAATGCTGGAAAGCTTATGCCTTTCTCATCTACAGAATTAATCCCAACAATCTTCATAATCTCAACAACTTTCTTGAATCAATCTCATGCTACTGGACAAGTTAATGATAGCGGAGTAAAAGTTAACATATCCTTAAACTCACTAAGCTTATAAAAACACCCAAAAGAATTGTCATGATTTGGCAAACTGAGTGTGAGAAATTAGGGATGTTATAATTCCAGAAAGTTTATTCCATTTAATAGTTAAAATACATTTTACCTGACTATAATTATTTCTTGGGGAAAAATTAATTAGTAAACAGCTGATTTACTTGTCTCCCAATTTTATGGGGAATGGACAGTTGGCATTTGACTGGGTAACATAAAAATGTCTATAAGCATATCACAAACAGAGAACCTAAAAATGGATTCCTCAGCCAAAGTTATTGTATATGTTTTAACCAGTGAACTGATAACCAGCACTAAAAATTATTTGTAACTCAAACCTCCTTTTGAATGGGAGTTTTTAAACTTGGTTTAACCTCATTGTACCTCTACTACATTCCCAGCCCTGTGTCAGGGACTTTTGACAAATAAAGTGTTATCCCCATGTACAAAATAGTAAATTGAGATTCAGAGAAATTGTATTACTTGTATTCATTGCCCAATGATACACAGCGAGTAGATTACACGGTTCATATGCTAATTAAGTGTGTCTGGCTCAAACCTACCTTCTTCCATTTCATCATACTTCAACTCAATATGACGTGTTAAATTGATGTTATTTAACCAATAAAATGTATTTGAGTTTAATCATTTCTATAGAAACATGTTTGCCTATAGTCTTATTTTAACACAATGAGCAGTTTAGACTTTTTCAGTGATTTGGAAAGATCTTCAAGATCACTGGTACTATCTAAAAATCTAAGAAATTGTTGCTGTGGAACTCTCCTAGGAGATAGAATGACTGTTCATACAATAAATAGTTTTCTTTCATCACAAAAATATCCTGCCTTAAGTTTACTGAGTGAACAAGTGAAATCCTCTCAACCCAAAACTCAGCATCTCCAAAACTAAATTCACTTTCTCCAAGCTTCTCTTCTCCAAAAATGTAATGAAAACTGATCTGCTTTGTACTTCCCTATGCCAGTCAATGGGTTCACCCTCAACTCTGTGTCCTACACTACAATTCTAGAAATCATCCTGAAGTCTCCTTTGGATCCCCCGTGTCCAGGGTGTTCTGGGGTTGGATCTCCCATTGCCACCATGGATCCACTGTCTTTTGAGTCCACCTTGCTCTCTGTCCCTAGAAGCTGACTTTATATGAAGGACACCAGCAGGACCACATGCAGAGTACCAAGAAGACATCAAAGAGAGGGAAGTCAGGGTAGTTATCCATGGGCTCGTCCCATGATGAGCTGGATCCTGTCACAGAACCTGTCAGGCCTCCCATACAACACTTCCTTACTCAGTTCTGGTAACTGCTCTCTCCTCTTGCCCATTGTGTCTGTCTCTTTTTCAGTTCCTCAACATTCTCCCTCACCTTTGTAAACACTGTATTAAAATTCACCTCAAAATAACTTGAATAATTTGACTGTCATTCATTTCTTTTTTTTTTTTTTTTTTTTTTTTTTTTTTTTTACCGGGGATTGAACTGGGGACCTTGAGCTTGCAAGGCAGGTGGCAGAACCACTGAGCTAGATCCCCAGCCCTTGTCATTCATTTCTTATATTTTGATTATTACATAATCTAAACCTGTTCATTCTATATATTTCTTGAATCTGCCTATTTCTTTTTAAACTCAATGCCTTTGCTTTAGTTAGAATCTTCCTCCTTTATTGCCTACATTTCAGCAATGGACTCATGACTAGTCTCTAATCCATTCTCTGCATTCTAAGACTTTCTTTCAAAAATCATATTGTCAGCTCATGAGCTCCTGGTCCTGTTTAAAACCCCTTAATGATGGATACTCATTATGCTTAATTTTCCAATTGCACAGTTCATTTCCTCTATCCAGATCAAACTTCCAAGCCAACCTCAATGGGCTAATTCCTATCCTCACTTCAGGATGGGCTGTAGCTTCACCATCTCTGGGGAGTCTTTGCTGAGACCTCATCCCATTTGGGATTGTTTTTGCCCTCTGGGCCCTGATACATATCTTTGTCATAATACTGATCACAGTGCTTTCCCTGGTAGATAACAATTTCCCTGAAGGTGAAAACATAGTTTCTGAAAATAACCATAGTTTCAGAAAATATCTCTGTAACCATAGTTTCAGAAAATAACTTGACATAAAATAGATATTCAGTAAGAATCTATAGAATGAATTAAGTTAGTCCCCTGGATATTCCTTCTAGTGAAGCATAAGGCCTACAAAACATATTTTTCCTATGTACTCTTTATCAATGTGTCTTTGGTACAGAAGTGTTTATGATGTGCATGTCTATCTGAAGTATGAGGTGATATTGATTTGCATGCATATTTATATTTCAGAAAGTCACATTATGCCATGCTTCTGTAATAGCACTGGAAGAGCAGTTTCTATAATCGCTGTTGATTTCTTTTTATAGACTTTATATTTTGCATGCTGTTTTTATTGTCAGAAGTCAAATTAAGAAAGAGAACTCTTCCAAAATGAGGATTCTGGCCCTGAAATCTATAAATCCAAAGGCAGGGACTTATCTATACCAGTGAAATGTCAGGCAAATTACCATCAAAGATGTCTGAGCAAAAAGTTTTCAATTCACTGACATAAAATGCAATGTAAAATTAAAACAAAGCTGATAGGAAGGAGAAGTCTCACAGAAGCTAGGATCTTGATCTTTCTGGATTTCATTGCTGAGATACTGCCAGAAATTGACATTGTAATCTAATATGGATATTAGTGTTATGGCTAATTTTTCCCACCTCAGTCTCTTTTTGTCCATTGGCAGATTTGCTATAGAATCTCGACTCATATTGCCTCTCTTTCATGGAAGTCATAAACTTTCAATTTTGTGGGAATGCATCTTCCCCATTTGTCAGTTAACCACTGCTGTCTAACATACTACCAAAACTAAGTGGCTTGAAACTACCATTTATTTCTACCACAATTCTTCAGATTTGTGAAATGGGCTAATCTGAGCTGGGAAGTTCTTTTGCTACATTCCTCCACCTGGGCTGTGGGCCACTGGTGGGTCTCATCTGAGCCAGGTAGGATGCCTGGAATTTCTCTATGTATAGTACTCAATCTCCAACATGCTACCTGGCTTTGTTGACATGGAATCATGATGTTCCAGGAACAGAAAAAAAGATCAAGCCCCAGAGTTCAAGCATTTTTCATGCCACAGCTTGTGTACTTGCTTTTTTCCCAATAGCTAAAGCAAGG
This sequence comes from Heterocephalus glaber, assembly GCF_053883595.1. Classification (NCBI taxonomy): domain Eukaryota; kingdom Metazoa; phylum Chordata; class Mammalia; order Rodentia; family Bathyergidae; genus Heterocephalus; species Heterocephalus glaber. The sequence continues at coordinate 80,527 of NW_028258294.1, read as the reverse complement.
CCCATAGCCAAACCGAGAGTCAGTGTGAGAAAATACTAGCAAAAGTTGTTGATACAGAATGCATGGACAAATTGGATTCCATTGCAAAACTAATTGACCACACCATTTCTGGTATTTCCTTCTGTGTAGTAGAAGCTCAATTATGTAATACTCTTGGTCCCTCTCTGCTTCTGTGGTGCTCATCCATTTCCTACTGAGTCAGAGTGATTTCTTTCTTTGAAAATTGGGGAGTATAAAGCAATAATTCTCAGCTAGCTCATCTCTCCCATTGGAGTGGATCTGCCTACAAAGAGCACACTTTTCCTGAACCCCAGGAGCCATATGTGTCTGGCAATTGGGGGATTTTAGTAATAGAAAATTCCATTTATCTGAAGATCAAGCCACATTCTCCGAAGCCTAGATTTTGTCAATAAAAAAGCATGGGTCCCTGCTCAGTCTTCTCTCTTAATTACCAACTGGTTCAAAACCAAAACTCCTCCATCCTAACACTTTCCAAACCCAAAAACATACCAAAATTTGTATGAGAAACTTTAGCTATTGTGCCAAAATGGTAGCACTCTTGACAGAAAAAAAAAAATAAAAGAATTACTTGAAATAATATAGAATCATGATAAAAGAAACTCCATTTGGAAAATAGGGAACTTGAGGAGCTAAAGTCTTTGAGATGTCTTCAGCCTCAAGCATAGAAAGAACATAATAAAACTTGCAGAGGCCTAATATCATTATGGAACCAAGACAAAGACAATGAACAAATGTAATGAAGTAAGAAAGAAAAACAAGAACACCCAATAAGGTGACTAGAACCATGTCTATCAGAAGAATTGGAGTTCAGAACAAAAACAAAATTAACAAGACTGAGTTGTAAGAACCCATATAGATTTAAAGTTGTCTCTTGGTATCCTTGGGGCCTTGGTTCCAGGATCTCTAAGCCCAACAAAATCTTTGCATGTTCAAGTCTGTTATATAAAATAACATAGTACTCACGTATAACTTATGCATATCCTCCTGTATACCTAATAAGTAAATCATCTCTAAATTACTTAATATCTCATACAATATAAGAGCCATTTAAATAGCTGTACCTCACTGTTTAGGAAATAATGACAAGGAAGAAAGCTTATACATATTCAGTACAGATGGGCTGGGGATTTAGCTCAGTGCTTCTGCCATCTGCCTTGCAAGCACAAGGTCCCAAGATCAATCTCAGGTACCAAAAGAAAAAAAAAATCAGTACAGATGCTTTTTGTTTTTTCAAATATTTTCAATCCATTGTTGGTTCAATCCACAAATGCAGATCTGCAGATGCAGAATTCATGGATACAGATGGTCAGTTAATTGTACATGATGGAAGTGGTACACCAAAGGGAAGATTATGTATGGTATATTTTTCAATTTCTACTTCTAACCCTTAACTAGTTTATATATTTTAGAATTAAACAAAAACCTAACTGTAAGAATCACATCTGATTAGTGTCATTGTATAAATGAGAGAACAGAGGCTGAAAAAAATTGGAAGATTTTACCAAGTGTGTAGTAGAAAAGTGAGTCTAGCCAAAAAAAAGAGATCTGGCCATTTTCCTGACTTTCTGGCAGGTAAAGTGTCTGTTTGCCAGGGGAGATTTGAGACAAGATAGTAATGTGATTTACAGCATATGCTTTGACTCACATCAAATTCTGTGATTTGGGGTACGGGCTTTGTGTCACAATTGGATACTTGAGGTTGAGATCAACTTCTGGAAAATCAGTCAATCAATCACAGATTTATAATGGATCCCTGATTTGAACATCAAGATTTGGGTGAATTTTTTTTAATTGGTGATTCTCCAGAAATATTGTCATACATCAATGCAAAGAGAGTAATACATCCTGACTGCACAGGGAAAAAACAATAGAGGCTCTGTAACTGTCTGGACTCTATGTATCTCTTCTTTTAACTAACCTTAATCCCTATAACAAACTGTATAATTTAGTATACCAGCTTTCAATAAGTCTTTCTAACAATTGTCAGTCTTTCTATCAGAGTTTCAAGCAATTATCTAACTTGAAGGTTTTAGGAATCTCTCCGTCAAATCTGCAATTGGTGCGAGAAGTGAAGGAAGTCTTGTAGAAGACTGTGTGCTCTCTAATTCTATAGTGAAGGCTAACCTCTCACACCAAGGTAACCCAGGAGCCATTGTGTGCAATCTGCACACTGTACAACTCTAGGAGATGCTGTTTACACATAGCATAGCTATCACCAAGTTAGATGGGTAGAAATACTACTCAACTGCTGTTTTGACTAGCACATATCTTTACTGTTCTCATTAGAGTTGAAGACTATAAAAATAATAAAAAATCCATTATTAAGGGTGTTGACCATAAATAAACCTCATTGATAATAAGAACAAAGCTAAATAAAATTCAAGTCTAGACAACCAAAATTTGGCACTATGAAATCAAATGTCTTGTGACAACTGGGTAATGCTTGTCAGTTCCTAGACTTGCACGCCCATCTATATTGATCCTGATAGCCCAGCTAGGAAGGGGTAAAGTTAAGACTCAAACCCAGTCCAACTTCAACATCACAATTTTCCCTGGAAACCAAAGGCAGAAGTCTATAGAAGGAGACCAAACACAAAACAAATAACTGTGGAGACAGTTAATAGTCACATGATTGGGGATTTTGTAGTGCTTAAATCTAAATATTAGAACATTATAGTTGTGACAATATGGAAACAGATTCTTTCCAAATCTGTGACTGGAAATTTTTTGATGTATTTTATATCACTGTCAGTGAATGTGTCTGAAGTGTATCTGACCCTGCACAGAAAAGATAGAAGAAGACAATAAGTTAGACTTATAACAAATAAAAAATAGGGTCGGGGAGTTAGCTCAGTGGTTCTGCAGCCTGCCCTGCAAGTTCAAAGACCCGAGTTCGATCCACAGTATCAATCAATCAATCAATAAATAAATGATATTATTTTATTTATAGTATTACACACAAAAGAAGTGTGGTACTGCACAAATAAAGTACCCATTTTAACTTTGGACGTTAAGGAAAAAATGAGCATTTCACCATGTATAAAAAGAACCCCACTGAGCACGATGTAAATAATCGGAAAGGTATTAAAGATGGTGAAAATGTTAAAAAAATAATTAAAAAGTGGGTTTCTATACAGAGAATATTTTAAACACAACTTCTAAAAGGCAAGAACTGTGTGTTTTTCCTTTTGATATCTCAGTTTCTACCATTGGGATAGGTCAAAACATTCAATAAAAGATTGTTGCATTTATTAAATTAATGAAAAGCGGGAAGTGGTACAGTAATCAGAGCCCTGCTGCTTGTACACTCTTCTCCTTCTTTGTTCTCTAGAGTTTGATGACCAACACCCTCCTCTTGGGGGAATGAGAAATAGTAAAACTAACAATAGTCTCTAAAATTCTTTCAGTTCTAGAAACAGTTATTCTGGTCCTCTGTCTTCTGCAGTTTATACCACCAGGTAGAATGGATAGAAAATCTTTGAAATAGATCTCCTAATAATGAGGATTTAAATATTCATTGTCTTCATTATAAATGATGATGGGGGAAAAAGCACAATGGGATATTGGTTACTGACTACTTTCACCTGTGCAATGTTGAGACTCAATATTAGCTGTTCTGATCACATAACAGTTTCATTAGAAATAAGCACTAAGTCAAACACAGCACAGAGCAAGGCAAAGCAAAACTTTTCAGCCTGTGATCAAGTCTCTGGAGGTAGCTGTGCAAAACTTGACATTTAATTTAAAAAGCATGGAGGCGTGATGGAAAAGCATCTCTATGTGGAGAGTGCAGAGCAGTGGTGCATTTTATTTGACATGGTGGATTTGCTTTTCTTTATTTTCATATTTTAATAAGTTCAGCTCATGAAAGCATAATGAAAATAGAAAGATCAGCTATAATCAGGATGCATGGACATTTGGGGATCTTGATTTAAAAAGCAGTTGCCTTCCTAAGTCTTTCACCAAAATGTAAATTAAACAGATGAAATTGCCTAAAACACCACTGATTCCCAAGGGAATGTAATCATGCTTAAATGCCAACACTAAATTAATCAGAGGAACAGAATGTGGAGATGAGAAATTTCATTTTAAGCAGCTTCATGTTTCATTAAAGTAAGTGGACATGGCAGGTCAGGTTAAGACTTTGCAAAGAATGATTTGAAAAGCAAAAGGCAAAGCTTTCCATCTCAAAACTATGCAACCACAAAGCCTATTCAAATAAGGCTGAATGATAATTCATGTTCTTAGTGTGCACCATAGTTGATTATTTTCCTGAGACATTTCTTTTTTTCTCAGTGCAAAATTCTGGAAAATATATATTAATATTTGTGTAACTATGTTCTTTTCTTTGAAATGGCTGTTTCCATTTTATAGATTATACTTCTATTGCTTATAAACAGTCATGTTATTCTATCCTAAACTGGTCTACAAAAATAAATTGAGTTGCCAATTGTAACATGATATGTATTAAACTTGGAACAAGCAGAGTAGTGAATTTAGACAGGATAATAAATGGACAAAAATTTTGTCAGAATTTATTTATTTGTTCAACAAATGGTTTTTGACTGGCTATTCGATACCACCCACTGTTTTAGAGGCCTAGCTTGCACAGAACACATATACACAGAAAGATAAGAGCCTTATATTTTAAAAAGCAAAATTAGATGGCATGGCAAAATATACTAAATAATGAGAAAAACAGACTAGAATGAGAAGGAAAGAAAGTACAATGTTTACAGAAGGAGACAAGTCTTGATATGAAAGGGGGTTGTCAAAGTAGGCCTCACTGTGAAAGAGAGGTAAAAGAGGTGACAGGATTATCCATGCAGAAGCCCATGGGATCATTTCAGAGAGATGGAATAGTCAGTTTAGTGACTCTCAGTCAGTGGCATGCTTCATCGGTTTGAGAAGGAATAATCAGACCAGTGTGTTTGAACACACCAAAAGGCCAGTAGCAAAAAATAAAGTCGGAAGGATAATATAAGGCCATATCATAAAGAATATCATTGGACCTTGTAAGAATTGTAGTTTTTACTCCAGATAAAAGGAAAATGTATCCTATGATTTGAGTAGAAGAATAAACGTAAGACAATTGATCTGGATACTGTGTTGAGAATATACTATGGGAGGAAGACACAAGGGTAGAAGCAGAGAGGCTAAGGAGAAGACAAACACAGCAATCCAGTTACAAGGTTACTGGTAGAGAATGAAGCTGGTAAGTACTCACTGAAGTCCATATTTATTTTGAAGTTAGAACCAATAATATTTGAAATGTAAAGAAAAAAAGCCAAACCAAAGATGAGATCTAAGTTTTTGGTATGAGCTACTCAAAGTAAGACGTTGTCATCAACTAAGATAAGGAACACTGCTTAAAAAGTATAGGAAGGAAGATAACTTAAAGTTTGGACATAGTGACTTTGAATTTGTCTGTGTTTGGGATGAATAAGCCATTATTGAGTAGAAGGCAAAGAAGTCCATCCAGAAGATATAAATTTGGCAGTTCTTAATGTATAAATAACAAAGCCAAGATATTTGAGACTCCAAAATTAAGACTCACTTATCTTACTAAGAAATAGTTTTTCTAATTTTTAATCTTTTTTTTTCACTTTCTCTTTTGACCTTCTTCCTCGCATCATACCTCACCTGTTAAAGTTAACTAATTCATCCAGCTCTTTGTTGCCCCCCCATTTCCGTTTGTATTATGGTCTATCTTATAGTACAACTGTTTACATCACCTTTTCTTGAGCACAAGAAGTTGAGGATAAAGATTTATTTTAGTCATTTTGTTATCTTTATACTAAGTACTTTGTGTCGAACACAAGGCTTAATGTAATAGGTATACTCGGTGAATATATTGATTAAATTCAATTTTAAAACAGAAAACCACATAAAGAAAAAAGAGAAAAAACATATTTTCATATAGTTCTTGTACAGTCTGAACTAGAACTAGAAAATTATGGAGAAATTTCTATCACTCCCAATATCTACTTTGAAAGTGTCATAATTTCAGATGGCAAATTAAAGTCAACAAAGAATGAAGGTAACACTGAGAGCTGAACTAGCCCTTGAATTTCCCTACAGCTTGCTAAGTTCCTTCTTCAGGACTCTCGTGCTAGGCCACCACCATCCTTCCTCACCTGTGGGCCAGAGTTCTAGTTTAAGAAATACTACATTGTATTATTTATGCCCTGTAAGAAAAGATAATCAAGTTTAATATTAGTTCAAAGCAAGCCAGTCAGCTAGAGACAACGTACACAGTGAGTTCAGATATGAATTTACAGTCACATAACCTGGGTACAGATCCCAGCCCTACCATTTATACAGCTGTGGAAACCCACAGACATCATTTAGCTCTCTGTGGCTCAGCATTTTTATGAGGAAAGAGAGAAAAGTAACATCTTTCCTGACCAGATGACAGAATTGTTGTGAAGATGGAGGAGGTAATATAGGAGATAGTGCTTCAGAATCCAGTAATATTATTCTAGCTCAATTTACATCCCCAGGTTCATAGTGACTATTTCTGAGGACCAATTTTGTTCTCTATGCAGAATGTGAAAGAGGGTTTTGCAAAGGCATCTCAGTTCTGAGATTAGACCCAGGAATGACTCAGGTATGAACAAGAGGCTTAATTCAATTACTGCATAGGAGAGTTCCCTTAAGCATAAAATGATCTCATGAACTTCAAATGAATAGAAGCAAATCCTTAAAATCAAATAAAATCACTAGGAGCATCTATGCGAATTTACAAAAATTACTGCAATTATTTGCAGCTTCTCTCATCAAGTGTTAGAATACACAAGTATTTCTGCACTTTTACACCTGCCCAAGCTAGTAATTTGTTTTAAATCATGAACACGATATTATGTAAGTTCTGAGCCTAGACCAGAAGAAGTTTGTACACTTCCACCTCTTATCTTGGATCCTTGTCACACCTGCCATCCATAAATCTAGAGTTGTCTGTTGATAAGAAATGACATAGAGCTAAAACAATCTGTCCTGCTAAGCCATCTTGGAACACCCAAACCCCAGGCAACCCTGTGGACCACAAACACAAGAAGGCATCCACCCACCATCAGTAAACCCTAGCCCCCTCCAACCAATCTGAGCCCAAGCTGCTGAGCCACAAAATCATGAGTTAATAAATATTTTAAGCTAATTTCAGGAGTAATTTATTATACACCATGTACTGATTGATTCAACAAGTGAGTATATATGAGTGGGAATTTGCAGCACCATCCAAGTTGCTCCCATACTTACTATGTCCTGTCTTTATAAAGCTTAGGTTTGCTAGTCATGGAAGTTGGCTTGAGAGAGACAAATGAACCCTCTTTTGCCTGTGAACATGTGAGCTTAGCTTGGTAGTGGGAGGAAATTTTAAATGCCCATTGTACATGCTCACAAGTAAATCTCTAAGGAGAAGAAATAAACAAGAGGGCAAGAAGCAGAAAGGAAGAGCAGTAGACTCCAGATGAGCTGAAAGTTTCTTGGAAAGAAACCCAATAAGTCAGCCTTCAATGACTCACTTAGTTCACTTGGATGGGGATTTAGCACAAACACTAATCTCACAATGTAATGAAGCAGAGCCCATTTTCTGCCTACCCAGTGGAAAGTGAAATTGCAATCCTCCTCCATTGTAAATCAAAGTGCCTTTCTAACCACAGTTGTTAATAATGAATGTATATTTCCCATTTCACCACCATTTCCTTAGAATTCACACATTAAGAGACTTATTTATATAATATTCTGCTTTACTCAAATTCATTTTCAAGACTTTTCCCAGAGGCTGCTGAGCCTCTTGTCTAAATAGATTTTTTTTATGTTATGAAATTTAGATTAGTAAAAACGCAATCTAGAAAACTGTTCCTTAAAGTACCTGACAAATCCATTTTAGTTTCTAAATATATAACATTAGTTAAAAGAATGAACTCCTAGCTCTTATTTTCCAGTAACTACAATTTTAGTAATGGCATTTGTTTGAGGGCAAACATAAAGAATAGAAAAGAAATCCAACATAGCAAGTAAAAATATCTGGAAAATAGTGCCATCTTATTTCAGAAGTTGAGACATTTAGACATGTTGACTTCATTCAATTAGTTGATATTTAGCCTTAACACAATTGACCTTCAACCCAGAAGATGATTCGCCCTAAAATTTTACAAGTAATTTGTCAGCACTTATTCACCTGCACTGCTGAGATTTTACTGAGATTCAGGGGGGAAAATTAAAGAAGTTTCTCATCAAAGAATGTATAGAGGCTGGAATCATAAATGGTGTTTGAAAAACATGATGAGTTGAAGACATCACTTCTATTTTTAAGAAGCTTAGAATCTTGTGGAGAAACTACAACACAAAAGAAACTTCTGATAAATAACTAAGTACTGAGTTGAAAGATTCTGATAGAAGTGCCATTAAGAGATGAGAAGTCATTTATAAATCTTGTCCAACAGGGCAGTGTGTTCCAAATATTATTTCATATAATCCTGCCAACAACCCCCAAATGAAAGTATTATAACCATTTAAAAGTAAGAAATGTGAGGAGAAGAAAAGTTAGGGAACTTCTCCAAGGTGACTCAGCTACTGCGGAGCTGAACCAGAATCCATGCACAAATGTGTCTACCCAAACAGCCTGTGCCTTTCTTTATATACCACATTGCTGTCAGAAGGTTAGAAGAAAATGGAAGTTACCATATGCCTTTTCAAGGCTCCCCTAACATTATGCCTATGGATATCTTCTGCTTTATACTTTATGATAATTACTGATAAAGGAGTAAGCATATCGAAATTAGCCTAAACTTTAGAGTCAGAATAGATTTCAAAATCTCTATTCTACCTCTTATTAGCTGAAAGAAAGTGGACAAGTCACTTAAACTTGAATAATACCTGCCACACAGTATTGAAATCAATAATAAATAAAAATTAATCCATTCACTCAACAAATATTGAGGACCTACTATATTGTAAGCATCATTCTAGATTTTGTTTGCAACACTGAACAAATGAGACAAATATCCCTACCAGCTTGGTCCTTACACTGTTAGTGAAGTAATAAATAATAAACAAATAAATAGTTTGGAGATATAAACAGTATAAATTTAAACAGGGTAAGTTCTATGATAAAAAAACAAAGTACAGGGATAGATAGGAGAGTGGATGCATTCCTTAAGCAAATGATAGGTACTAGTTATGTAGAAGCTAATATAAATTTATGACTGTCTTCAAGAAAATTATGGTCTGGATGGCAGTGGCAGCTATAATGCCACCTGAAGAGCATCCCAGGAGAGATGTGTATAAGTACTATGGGACACAGAGAGGCTAGAGATCAGTTCTTCCAGGAGAAGACAAAGTAAAAACTTTGGTGATAACAATAAAAAAAGAACTAATTGGAAAAAAAAAAGCTACCACTTCATGCCAGGCAATTTCCATGCATTGTTATTAATCTTATCAATATCTTAGAGGAATAAATATTATTTTCCTCATTTAACATAGAAAAGTTAATGATTCAAAAGGTCAGGTGATTGCCAGTCATCATATAGTCGGAAAATTGATATTCAAACCCAAGTCCTTGGAATGGCCTTTGATTTCCCTCAAAATCAGTTGGTTTGTCCTCTACACAAATTAGTATATGAATGTCCAAAGGATTTTGTGTGGGGAGAGCTACCTTCAGAATCAGCCACTTTCTACATGATCTCCTTATGTATGGAGTAAGTTCATTTCTGGTCTTCTCAAATATTCAATTACTATTGTTTCCTGAGACCATGGCACTCTGCAACCTTTTCTCCCCACCCCCACCCCCCCATTAATTTTATTGGTACATTTTAGGTATAAAATACAGTTACATTCATCATTGGGATCTTGTACCTCTACATGAGGTATCTTGGTTCTTACTTTTACCCCATTCCCCTGACGTCCCTTCACCCCTTCCACCCTTCCCTATTTGCAAAGACCTTGTTTCCATGTTTTTCCTCTTCTCATATTTTTTCCTTTCCCTTTTTTCCCTTCTTGTACCCCTCACAATTCCCCTGCTCTTTTAGACCTTTTCTTCCTGTTACACAATATCAGTTATACATTTTTAAAATTACAATATTAAGATCTAGGAGACATTACCAGAGATTTAACAGAATTTAAAAGGATATAGAAAGCATATGACAAAAACCTGTTTTGAAATAAATTTGGCAACTTCTAAGAAGTACCTTGGAAGACAAATTAATGAAGCTAACTCTGGAGGAAATATAAAATTGGAATAGCACCTATTAAAGAAAGTATATTCCTAGCTTGAAAACCTACCTATATGAAAACAGCAGGCTCATAAACATTTTAACTGATAAATTATATCAAACATTTAAAGCAGACAAAAGAAGGGACACTTCTCCCCTCATTTTAGGAAATCAACATTGTGCTAATCCTAAAACTGGATAAAGATAATAGAAGAAAAAAGTATGAACATAGATAGAAATTTGTTTAACAAAACAAACACTTAGAAGTCAGATCTGGCAGTATGTAGAAAGTGGCTTTGTTGTAGGGATGGCAGTGTTGGTTCAGCATTGGAAGATTCACCCCCAAAAGTCATCATTTTAACAGAGGAAAGGAGAAAGTCATATGATCCTGTCACTAGTTGGAGAAAGAGTATTGGACTAAATTCTACAGCTGTTCATGGTAAAAGCTATCAGGAGACTAAAAGTAGAACAGAACCTTCTCAACAGATCAAAGACATGTACTCCATACTTCCAACAAAAACTCCTTCTACGAATGGGGATGATACAATGCTTTCTCCCTGAAGTGGGGAACAAGGGCATATATGCCTACTCTTCATCTTTCCATTAGACTTTGAAACATAGGTCTAAACCAAAATAGTCTGGCAATAAAATGACACAACTAGGATAGGATTGGCATGACAGAAGCAAAATCTTTATATGTAGATGAAATGATCATCTACAGAGAAAATACTAAGACATCTCTAGGAGCCCCTAGAACTTGTACTTGAATTTAGCAGGATTAGAAAACACAAGGTATAAATAAAAATTCAGGTCTGTGTATACTTGCTATAAATGAAGGACTGGATATTGAAATTTAAAAGTTATGTAGGAGTACAAAGGGCCTAGAAAAGTTAAAAACAAAAACAAAAACAGTGTTGGAAGATGTTTAGTACCCAATTTTAAGACTTCTTCTAAAGCTACAGTAATCAAGGCAGTGTTGGTGTAAGGAAAGACATATAGATCATTGGAATAAAACAGAGAATCTAGAAATAGAACCACAAATATGTGGTCCACTGAGTTTTGAAAGATTATTTAACATTAGCATTTTATAGAATATAAACTCGATTCAAGAGCCGAGGAAGAGATAGTGTCTTCAGCAAATGGCACTAGAACACCTGGTATCCGTATATGAAAAATTAACCTCAACCCTTTTTTTCCATACATGAAAATAACTTGAAGGGATCTATGAACCTAAATAAGAAATCCTAAAAGTATAAAACTTTAAGAAGAAATTATAAGGGAAAATATTTATGAATTCAGGGTAGGCAAGAACTACCTAGGATACAAAAAACATGATGTATTAAAGAAAAAAAATTGATAAATGAGATTCCATCAAAATTTAGAACTTCAAATGACATCATTAAAATGAAAAGTAGTCCTTAAACAGACCATATTTACGATGCATATAACCTATGACCAGAATATATAAAGAATTCTTAGAGCTCATTAATAGACAACCCAATTAAAATGTAGACATAAGAAGATGATAAATAGCCAGTATAGCACAAGGAATGGTGTGCAACTCTAGAATCAGAAAAATACTAATCAGTACAATAATAAGATTGAATTATACACTCATTAGGGGGATGAAGTCAAAAGATTTAAAAGCCTTGTCATGACTTTTTCTTTTTTGTTGGATTCTCCCCCTTTGTGTTTAATTTGTCACACCCAATGGATTCATTCTGCTGGGTTTCCAGGGGTTGTGATCCTCATTGTCTTTTCCTAGGGTATTGTCAAAAATTTTTTGGCATGCCGGTTTGGTATTCATGAAGTCCCTGAGGTGCTCTTTATCATGAAAGTGTCTTATTTCTCCATCAATTTTGAAAGATACTTTTGCAGGGCACATCAATCTGGGTTGGAGGGTGTTTTCCTTTAGGGCTTGAAATACATCACTCCAAGCTCTTCTTGCCTTGAGGGTTTGCCTTGAGAAGTCTGCTGTGATTCTGATGGGCTTTGCTTTGTATGTGATTTGTTTCTTTTCTCTCACTGCTTGTAGAATTTTATTCTTCCGATGGATTTCTCTAATCCTAGCTATTATATGCCTATGTGTAGATTTTTTTTGATTAAGGCTAGCTGGAGTCCTATATGCCTCACTTACCCGTATGTTAAGTTCTTTTCCCCTCCTTGGGAAGTTTTCTGCCATCACTTCTGTGAAGAGTTTTTTTATGTCATCTGCAATCTCTCCTCTTTCTTCCTTGGTTCCAATCAGTCTTATTTTATTTTTCTTTGCACCATCTAGCAGCTGCCGGACTGATTTCTCATGTTCCCTTACAATTATAAAGCAATTTTTCTTTTCCTCCTCATTAATTGCAATCTTATCTTCTATATGTGAAATCCTGTCCTCACATTGGTTCATTCTGCTGTGCAGACTTTCGATGGAGTTTTCAATCTCTTGGAAATCTGTTTGTATCTGTTTTATGAATTCCATTTGTGTCCTATGTTGGGATTCCATCATGTTCCTCAGATCCTCTATTTTTTTAATCTGTGTCCTCTCTAGATTTATTAATCACGTCTTGCACCATGAGCACAATCTTTGCTGTTATCTGAGTAATTATTTCTGATTTCATTTTTCCCAGATCCTCTTTTGTTGCCAGTTCAGAGAGTCCAGGTGGTTGAGTATCAGAATGTTTCATCTTATTTCCCTTTGGGGTTGCTGTAGGTGATCCGGAAGTCTGTTTTTGAGGTTTGTTTATGTGTCTTCTCATTTCCACGGTGGGAGGGGGGTGTGCTTCTGGCGCCCACGCAGCTCACCTTCTCTGCCCTAGGAGCTTGGGATGGCAGCGGGTGGGGGGGTGGCTTCCTTCCAGGTTCTGGGACCGGCTCAGCTTCTCTGCCCTAGGAGTGTGGGATGGTGGAGGGGGAGCTTCCTTGCGGGTGCTGGGACCAGCTGAGCTTCTCTCCTATTTACCTCACTTACGTGTATGTCAAATTCTTTCCTCCTTCTTGGTAAGTTTTCTGCCATTACTTCTGTGAACAGTCTTTTAAATGTTGTTTGCAGTCTCTCCTGTTTCTTTACTGATTCTGATCATCCTTATGTTATTCTTCTTTGCATCATCTAGAAGCTGCTGGATTGATTTCTCATGATCCCTTACTATTTTTAAGAAATTTTTCTTTTTCTGGTCATTAATTGTAATCCTGTCTTCTATACCTGAAATTCTTCTCCTCACATTGGCTTATTCTGCTGCATAAACTTCTAATGCAGTCTTTCTTTTACTTTTTGTACTGAGGATTGAACTCAGGTCCTTGCACTTGCACAGCAGGTGGTGAAACCACTGAGCTAAATCCCCAGCCCTTAATGGAGTTTTTAATCTCCTGGATATCTACATCTGTTTTATGGATTCCATTTTTTTCCTATGTTGGAAAAACATGTTCCTCAGCTCCTCTATTTTTAGCTGTGTCTGCTCTAGAGTTATTAATCATGTCTTTTGTTATGGACATAATCTCTGTTGTTATCTGAGAAATTATTTCTGATTTCATTCTTTCCAGATCCTCTTTTCTTGCCAGTTCAAGGAATCCAGGTTGTTGAATATCAGATTGTTCCATCTCGTTGCCCCTTGGAGTTGCCTTGGGTGATCCGGAAGTCTGGTTTTGAATCTTGTTTACATGTCTTCTCATTTCAACAAATGCAGCCTGCTGTGCCTTTGTGGAGGCAATGTTTTGCTTGCCCAGTGGGCTTCAATTCTCAGCAAGCCTGAGGGAGGCCTTTTCTCTGCTGCTCACCACTGAGCTAATTCCTGGGTACAGAATGGTGGCCTTCTGGATCCCTATGTTGTGCTGTTGTCAGGGTGGGGTTTAGGGTGGGGTTTTGGCTGGGGCTTGGACACATTTAAGATGGTATCTGGGTATGCCTCTGGCTGAGGCCTGTCCACCTGCATAATTGTTGTGTGGGAGGGCCTTTGGCTGGGGGCTGTGCACTGGAGTTGCTGGTGTCTGAGCTGGCTTCTGGGTGGGGCCTGCATGGATTACTGATGGTATCCGGGTGGGCCTCTGGCTGTGGCATGCATACTTGTGCAGCTGTTTTTCCAGGCAAGCCTTTGGTTGGGGCCTCCAGGCCCAAGCTGCTGGTGTCTGGGCAGGGCCCTGGCTGGGATCTGTGCACCTGCTCTAGTCCATGTGGGCTTCTGGCTGTGATCTGGTATCATTTTTCAAACTTTAAAAAGATAGTCTGTTATACTTTTTTCTAGCCATAAGTGAACTTTTTCAATAGATTTTCCCATCATTTCTGATTTTATCACAGAAAGTTTCTGTGGCCTGTTGAAGTATTATGCCATCATTTCATTGTATTTTTGTACTCTTGTGTGTCTAGACAGATTTATTTACTTATATATCCTATTTGTTTGTGGTGGTTAATATTTTCTTGGTTCTTCAAATATGGGTTTGTTACTTTGAGTCGAATGGATCTCTGTTATTAGCTTGATTTTTATGTTACTATCACTGTCATACTATTATCTTTGGTATGTTTCATGAAATTTTCATGCATGTTTATTTTTGATCATAAAATCCATATATTTTGTATCTGATTTTGTTTGTTCTGCATCACAGATAGTGTGCAAAACAAAAATTTTAGATTTCATTAACCTGATATCAAAATATACTTCATCTCCCGGGCTAAATCAAGTTGCTCATTTCCTTTTTCTCAGTATAAATAATTCCGTGATTAACTTCTTAGATTTGAGGTTTTTTAAAAATTTAAACTCCTAGATGTATGATTACTGACTATCAATAAAGTTACTTTTAGGCGTTTGATTTCTAATATTTTTCTAAAAATGGGAATAATCAACAATGCATGAACAATGTGTAAAATCATTAAAGATGTATATAATATGAAATATGCCATTTCATTTTCACTGCAGATTTAATTACCATGTTTTTATAATTATTTATCTTACTAACATTTTATACATTTGGCTATCAGTTGCTGTTTCTCTTTTGTTACTTGTTTCATTGAATACTCTGCTTATTCAATCTATTCTGGTCTTAGAATTTGGAGTCCTTTAGCTATAATAAAAGTATTTCTGTGAATAATATTTCTTGCAAAAATTCCACAAAAACTTTAATTTTACCTTTTATTTAAAAAATTTGTAATTGACACTGAAGAAATTTAAAAATCTTCAGACTGTCAAATATGTAGATCTTTTTTTGTATGCTGGAAGCTAGAAAGCTGACGTAAATGTCTTGATGTCCAGCCTCCTGGTTTTTTAATTACTTGGGTTTATCTGTTCATTTTTTCTCTCTTGTTTTGTCGTCTCTTCCTCTCTTTTCTTTTGTAGTGCTGGGTATCAAATGTAAGATTTCACTTGTGCTAGGTAAGTTTTTAACCACTGAGGTATATCCACAGCCAAAGGATTTCTGATTTTATCACAGTCAGTTTACACTTTTTTTCTTTCTGCTTTATGGTGAGTCTAAGTAAACCCTACCTTTTCATCCATATTTCATAGTATAATTACTTAGAAAATAAATAATACTGTTTTTATAGTAAATTATAATGCTAAAGAGCACAATTAAAAATACAAGAGGCAAATGTTCAATTCTCAATTTAAGAGCATTTTATAGAAATATATTTTAAAAGATAGCTGTAGTTCAGCAACTGTGTGGCCATGTACTTTGTGATTACTATTCTTTTTTTTTTTTTTTTTTTTTTGGTACTGGGGATCGAATTCAGGACCTTGCACTTGCAAGGCAGGTGGCGAAACCACCTAGCTAAATCCCCAACCCATGATTAGTATTCTTTGCAACAATAGGAAAGACAGCTATTTTGTCTGTGTAGTTGCAAAGCCTGAAAGCTTCTGCTGTGCTTTTATGCTTCAGTGATCAGAAAATGTTTTATTATCATTGTTAAGCATAACACGAATTCAATGATCACTGGAATGTACTGAGAGATTATCATGTACTATATACTTTTCAAGGCACTAGAGATACAAATAGGCAAATCTCCTGCTCTTCTGGAGTTTACATTCAGAATTGCATTATAAATAGAGAAGGGCATGATAATGATTGAATCCCTTCCTCCATTACCATTGCCTCTTCTTCTTCCTCCTTTTTTGGGGGTACCAGGGACTGAGCTCAGGACCTTGTACTTTCAAGGCAGGCATGGTGCCACTGAGGTTAATCCCTGGCCCCCTCTTTTTTTTAAAAACAAGAAAGGCCAGAAGATATTGTAGAGGGGAGAAAGTGATTGATTTTAAATAAAGTATAACTGAAAAAACTTTTCAATACAATAGTCAGAAAATCCTGATACTGAAGGAAGGAAACAAATACTGCATACATCTTTGAGCAAAGATCCATGGACTTCTGAAATTTGTTACTTTTTTGGTGGCTGGGAGACTGACTTACTGTGGTTTTCACCCTTACTAGATGAATACAGATCATATTTAATATATTTTCTAACCATCTTTTTTCATTCTGATAAACTGAATAAATGTGAATACAACTTATTTTCTTCTGACCATCAGTTACTTTTTAATAAAAACTCCAATTCACACATCAGACTAAGTTTCTACCTCATGTGCTCTTCAAGGTATCTGTGTATCAGCAGGGCCTATGATCTCAGTCTCTTAAAGGGCTTTGGATAATGCTTTGGAATGCAATGCTGAGGGAAATGTTAGGCCCCATCTAGAGATAGGAACCAAAGATATGGATGAACCTGACCCTACTGGCTTGGACCAAGGCATTTGTTTATACCTCCTCGGTTCTCTCATTGTCATTTCCCTTTAGAAGATGACAGCCTTACTTAGGGATCTTATGGATGCTTGAACCAAAACTTTAGTGAAAGAAATCAAAGAAAAATTAAATTATTGGAAAGAGTCTCATAAAAATCACCTTGGAAAATGCAACTGAGGAGTTCTCTTCTTCCAAGTACCTACTTCATTGTACATCTACCCTATCTCAATGGTTGTTTCTGTAGAAGAGATCACCCTTGCTGACCAACATGTACAAGGGGAAGATAGCTGTTACTGCTTAAGTTTTCATGATCTCATGCTACTGAACCAGCTGCAGTTTCTGAGATTTGCAAGAGGGTGAGAATATGATCGTTTGCTGATTAGTCTATGGATTGATGAGCTTTTAGCTAGGTGTCACACTTATCCAATCAATAGTAGCCCAAGGAGAAAGAGGTCATTGTAGCTCTGTTTATATTAAGCAAGGGCTATGGGAAGATTAACTTGTAAAGAATGAAAGATCAGGAGAATTGTTTAATTATGTTGTTAATAAAATGAATAAAAGATGAATCTTTAGCAGTAAAGTAATAAGACATAAAAGCTCATGACTATTCAAATGTTAAAATGTTTAAAAACATTTATCAAAAGTGAACTAAACATAAGAACAAGAAAATAATGGATAAAATTATAAGAGATAAAAAACAATGCAGTCAATGGGGTTACAAATTCAGACTTTAACAATATTTATTGAGTGTCAGGTATATTTCTGGTCTCTTTCTAAGTAATTCCTAATACAAAACAGACAAGTTTCCTGCCCATAGGGGGCTCAAAGCCCAGTACAAAGAAAGGCATTAAGTGCTAAACAAAATCAAAAAAAGTATAAGTATAATGTAATAATATAATAATATATAATACAAAGTAATAATTATATAATATAATAATTACAAAACATAGCAAGAGATGCAAAAACAACAATAATAAGAACAGAATTTCTACCAGACTTCTTAGGATAAGCTTAGTGCTAGAGTGCTTGCCTAACATGAATCCAGCCCGAGGTTTGATTCCTTTGATTCCACACACACACACGCACACGCACACACACAAATTCACGTACCATAATCCAAGATTTAAAGACAATGTAATTGATAATGTAAAATAGGAAGAAAAGGTCTAGGAGTAGGGGAAGTGTGAGGGGTAGGGGAAAGGAAAGAAGGGAAAAGAAAAAATATGAGAAAAGGAAAAAATGGAAACAAAGTCTCTGTAAATAGGGAAGGGTGGAGGGGTGAAGGGAGGGCAGGGGAATGGGGAAAAAATAAGAACCAAGATACATCGTGTAAAGGTACAAGATCTCAGTGATGAATGTAACTGTATTGTATACCTAAAATGTACCAATAAACTTAGTGGAAAACAAGACAAGATAAAAATCAGTGATATTAAATCAAGAGAAAATAAAATAAAGCAAAACAAAACCAAAGAGAGATTCTTCCAGGTAGTGGGAACAGCTGGAACACAGGGCTGACTATAGGAATAAACTTGATGAATTTTCCTAAATGATGTTTAAGAGTTGTAAAGTAAACATTCAAATCATAAAGTAACCTAAGGGAAAGAAATACAAGTCTAAACTTAGATTTGAAAGTTTAAGATATTAAGAAAAAATGAGGTTCCAAATAATTATGTTACAATGAGGCAAGAAAAGATAAAATACATTTGTCATTATTTAAGAAGTACTAATTTATGTTCCAAGGACTTGTTATATACCTGAATATAGTAGTGAGTAAATCAGCTTTACATAGGGAGACCAGCGAATGACACTTACAAAACTCTTTCCTCTAATCCATAGATTCTGCTAATTCTCAAGTAAAATCTCTTCTTATATCTTACTACTTCTAGCCACTCTGTTTTTGTCAATCTGATAATCATATAAAATTCAACCTCATCATAAATGAGCGTTCACCTTCTCTTAACTTCCCTTAACTCCTGCCCCATCTGTTCTATGGTTAGTTTGGGTGTATCTTAAAATATCTTTATATCTTAAAATATACTGCTTTTTCCCATATCATAACACTTACCAGCCCAATGTTCCATTTTTTTTTAAAACTCTCACTCCTCGTCATATGTACTTTTTAACTTTCTAATCACTTCTTTTTAAATTTTATTTTATTGGTACATTTTAAGTATACAATATAATGACATTCATCATTGGAAATTTGCACCTTTACCTAATCTCTCTTGGTTCTTATTTTTCCCCCTTCCCTGGCCCTCCCTTCAACCCCTCCATCCTTCCCTATTTACAAAGACTCTGTTTCCATTTTTCCATTTGCTCATATTAATTCCATTCCCTTCTTTCCTTTCCCCTACCCTTCCTAATTCCCCTTCCCCTTTGCCCCTTTTCTTCTTATTTCACATTATCTATCATACCTTTTAGTCCTTATTTACACTTTCAGTATCTCACACTAGAGAAACTATTTGGTATTTACTCATCTGTGTCCTATTTATTTCACTTAAGAATATCGCCTCAATGTGCATCCATTTAGCTGTAAATGTCTCTAACTTCTCAATTTTTATGGCTGAGTAGTACTCCATTTTATTAAAAAACCCACATTTTCTTTATGCAGTCTGCAGGTGATGGGCAATTGGGCTGCTTACAAGTTTTAGCTATTGCAAATTGTACTGCTATGAACATGGGTGTACATATATATCACTGTGGTATGATTCTTTTAATTCTTTGGGGGAAGATACCAGCAGGGGAATAGCTGGGCCAAATAGGACATGCAGTCCTAGTTCTTTGAGGTATCTCCATACTGATTTCCACAGTGGTTGCACCAGTCTACACTCCCACCAGCAGTGGAGCAGTGTTCCTCTTTTCCCACAGCCCCACCCACATTTGTTATTGGTTGATTTCATGATAGAAGCCATTCTTTCTGGGGTGAGGTGGAATCTCAGCATTGTTTTCATTTGCATCTCTCAAATGACCAGTGATGTTGAACATTTTTCCATGTGTTTATTTGCTATTTCTACCTCTTTGTCTGAGAAATGTCTGTTCATTTCAGATGCTCATTTTTGGATTGGGTCTTTAAATTTGGGAGGTCTGATTTTTTTAAGTTCTTTATGGATTCTGGATAGTAGATCTTTGTCTGAGGAACAGCAGGTGAAAATGTTTTCCCACATTGTAGGTCGACTCTTCACACTGCTGGTAATTTCTCTTGCTGTGCAGAAGATTTTTAATAAGAAGAGATCCCACTTGTTGATTGTGCAAGTTCACAGGCAACTGAGGTTTTGTTCATAAAATCTTTTCCTGCACCAATATCTTCAAGAGTTCTACCTAACCTCTGTTTTAGCTGGTTCAGCGTTTCGGTTTTAATATTTAGATCTTTAATCCATTTTGATTTTAGTTGAGTACATGGTGAGAGATATAGGTCTAGTTTGAATCTTTGGCAAGTTGAAACCCAATTTTTTCAGCACCATTTATTAAAGAGGCTATCTTTCCTCCAGTGAGGGTATTTGACTCCTTTGTCAAAGACTAGGTGGCTGAGTGTGTCTGGAGTTGTTTCTGCATCTGCTACTCTGTTCCACTGGTCCTCAGCTCTCTTTTTTGGCCAGTACCATCCTATTTTTATCACAGTAGCTTTGTAGTATAGTTTCAAGTTGGGGGTTGTGATACCCCCTGCCATGTCTCTGATGCCTAGAATTGCTTTTAATATTCTGGGTCTCTTCTTATTCCAAATGAATTTTTGGATTGTTTTCTCAAGGTCCATGAAGTATGCTGGTGGAATTTTAATTTGGACTGCATTGTATCTCTATAGCAGTTTTGGAAGTATGGCCATTTTCACTATGTTGATCCTTCCTACCCAGGAGCAAGGGATGTCTTTCGATTTTCTGATATCTTCTTCAATCTCTCTTTTCAGAGTGCTATAGTTTTCAGAGAAGAGGTCTTTGATTTCTTTTGTTAAGTTGATTCCTAGGTATTTCAGTTTTTTGCATGCTATTGTGAAAGGAATTGTTTGCCCTATTTCTCTCTCAGTGAGTCTGCTGTTCGTGTAGAGGACATCTATTGACTCTTGTGTGTTGACCTTGTATCCAGCTACTTTACTGAGTTTGGTTTCTAAGTCTAGAAGAGTTTTGGCGGAGTTCTTGGGGTCTTTTATAGAGAGTATTATGTCATCTGCAAATAATGACAATTTGACTTCTTCATTTCCTATCTTTATTATTTCTGTCCCTGGTCTAATTGCCATGGCCAATGTTTCCAAAACTATATTGAACAGGAGTTGTGATAGTGGACATCCTTGTCTTATTCCTGATTTTATTATGAAGGATTTATTTTTTTGACCATGTAGTATGATATTGGCTGTTGGTTTTTCATAGATAGCTTTTATCAGATTGAGGCGGACAGCATCTATTCCAATTTTTTGTAGGGTTTTTATCATAAATGCATATTGGATTTTGTGAAATACTTTTCATCTATTGAGGTGGTCATATGGTTTTTGTCCTTGGCTCTATTGATATAGTGTATTACACTGATTGATTTGCATATGTTGAACCATCCCTGCATCGCTGGGATGAATCTCACTTGGTCAGGATGTATGATCTTCTTGATGATCTTCTGCATTCTGTTTGCCAGTATCTTAGTAAGGATTTTTGCATCTATGTTCATGCGTGAGATTGGCCTATAGTTTTCTTTTTTGGTAGGGTCTTTCTCTGCTTTGGTGATGAAGGTGATGCTTGCTTCCAGGAATGAATTTGGGAGTATTGCTTCCCTTTCAATTTCATTGAAGAGTTTTAGTAGTAGTGGCAGTAGTTCCTCTCTAAATGTCTTGTAGAATTCAAGAGTGAAACCATCAGGACCTGGGTTTTTCTTAGTTCGTAAGTTTTTAATTTAGTTTACAATTTCATTGAATGATATTGGGTTATTTAGAAGTTTTAGGCCTTCTTCATTCACCTTTGGTAATTCATACCTATCTAGGAATCTGCCCATTTCTTCTGTGTTTTCCATCTTATTGATGTATAGGTTCTGGAAGTAGGTATTGATGATCCTCTGAATTTTTTGTTGAGTCCGTTGTAATTTCACCTTTTTTCATTCCTAACTGCATAGTTTCGGACCTCTTCTTTCCTTTTTCTGATAAGGTTGGCTAAGGGTTTGTCAATTTTGTTTATTCTTTCCAAGAATCAGCTCTTTGGTGCATTGATTTTTTGTATTGCTCTCTTAGTCTCCATTGCATTGATTTCTGCTCTGATCTCTACCATTTCCTCCCTTGTTTGAGCTTTGGGTTTGTCCTGCTCTTCTCTTTCTAGAAGGTTGAGGTTCAGCATCAGGTTGTTTAATTAGGCTCACTCTGTTTTCCTAATATGAGTATTCACTGCTTTGAATTTCCCTTTTAAGACTGCTTTCATTCTGTCCCATAGATTCTGCTTTCATTCTGTCCCATAGTACAGTGTTGTACTGTCATTGTCATTTAATTGAAGGAACTGTCTGATTTCTTCTTTAATTTCCTCTGTGACCCATTGGTTATTCAGAAGTGTGTTGTTCAATTTCCATTTGTTTATGAAAATTTTGTGGTTTCTTTCACTGTTGATTTCCAATTTCATCACACTATGGTCTGATAATATACAGAGGATAAGTTCAATTCCTTTGCACTTAAACATGTTCTATGAGTGAGTATGTGGTCTATTTTCGAGAATGACCTGTATGCAGCTGAAAAGAATGTGTATTCTGATTTTGTGGGGTGGAGCACTCTGTAAACATCTGTGAAGTTCATTTTTTCAAGAGTTTAATTGAGTTCTAGCATTTCATCACTTATTTTTTGTCTTGTTGATCTATCGATTTCTGACAATGGTGTATTGAGTTCCCGCACTGCTATTGTATTAATGCATATGTGACTTGTCATGTCTGTTAGTATTTGTTTTTTATAGTTGGGTGCACTAGAGTTTGGTCCATATATGTTTATGATTGTCATCTCTTTCTCTTGGATTCTTCCCTTTACAAGGATGTAGTATCCTTTTTCTCTCTTAATCAGTGTCAGTTTGAAATCCACTTGATTTGCAAAGAGGATAGCTACTCCTGCTTTTTTTTCAGGAACTTTTCACATGTAGTATTGTTTTCCACCCTTTAACTTTCAGTCTATGAGTTTCTTTTTGAATTAAATGTGTTTCTTGTATGCAGCATATTGTTGAATCTTGCTTCTTGACCCATTCTGCCAGTCTATTTCTTTTGACTGGTGAATTGAGACCATTAACTTTGATGGTTATAACTGATACGTATTGATTTATCATCGTCATGACTTTTTCCTTTTGTTGGATTCCCCTGCTTTGCATTTTATTTCTTGTCATGCCCGACAGATTCATTCTGCTGTGCTTCCTGGGGTTGTGATCATTATTGTCTTTTCCTAGGATATTTTTGGAGTTCTTGTTTGGTATTTATGAAGTTCCTAATGTCCTCTTTTCAGGAAAGTATCTTATTTCTCCATCAAGTTTGAAAGATAGTTTTGCAGGGTACATCAATCTGGGTTAGAGGTTAGAGGCTGTTTTTCTTTAGGGCTTGGACTACATCACTCCAGGCTCTTCTTTCCTTGAGGTTTTGCATTGTGAAGTCTGCTGTGATTCTGATGGGCTTTCCTTTCTATGTGATTTGTTTCTTTTCTCTAACTGCTTGTAGAACTTTGTTCTTCTTTTGGGTTTCTGGAATCTTAACAATTGTATGCCTATGTGTAGTTTTTTTTGTTTTGTTTTGTTTTTGTTTTTGTTTTTTTGATCAAGGCTATTTGCAGTCCTATATGCCTCACTCATCTGTATGTCGAGTTCTTTTCTCCAGCTTGGAAAGTTTTCTGCCATTACTTCTGTGAACAGCTTTTTTTTTTTTTGTCAATTGCACTCTCTCCTGTTTCTTCATTGAGTCTGATCAGTCTTATGTTATTCTTCTGTGCATCGTCTAGCAGCTGCTGGATTGATTTCTCGTGATCCCTTACAATTTTAAAGCAATTTTTCTTTTCCTGGTCACTAATTGCAATCTTATCTTCTATATCTGATATTTTATCTTCACATTGGCTCACTCTGCTGCATAGACTTTCAATGAAGCTTTTATTTTCCTGCAAATCTGTTTGCATCTGTTTTATGAATTCCATTTGTTTCCTATGTTGAGATTCCATCATGTTTCTCAGCTCCTCTCTAGATTTATTAATCATGCCTTGCGTTTTGAGCACAATCTCTGCTGTTATCCGAGAAATTATTACTGATTTCATTTTTTCCAGATCCTCTTTTTTACCAGTTCAGGGAGTCCAGGTCATTGAGCATCAGCATGTTCCATCTTGTTTCCCTTTGGGGTCGCTGTAGGTGATCTAGAAGTCTGGTTTTGAGACTTGTTTATGTGCCTTCTCATTTCGACTGGGGGGTGGTTTGTGATGCTGGCACCCATGCAGCTCACCTTCTCTGTGCTGTGTGCGGTGGTAAGGTGGCCCGGAAACCTCTTCTGCGCTGGAAGTAGTGCTATGGCAGCCCAAATCCTCCTCTGCCCATCCAATGTTCTTTCCCAACACAGTGCAAATTCCTTAAAAGGAGTACAGTTTTATTTTTGTATTTCCAGAATCTGGCACATAGCTATCACTAAAAAGATGTTTAATTAATAAATGATTTATCAAGAATCTCAACATCTTTAAAGGCAAACATTTTTAGGTTAATTGGCTGGTGTATATTTTCTCTAATACTCCTTTGAATCTTAAGCATTATCACATATGGGAAAATTGAAACATTAGAGAAGTTAAGTAACTTACACTTAGGTCATATAAAACTTTTCTGAGGAATGGAGACTGAATCATGTATGTCTGTTCTTCCTCCACTCCACTACCAGCACCGATTACCACTTCTAATAGTGTAGCACATTTTTGAATGTCAAGGTTATTCCAACTAAGATGAACATTCTAACATAATAATTTCCTAGCATAATAATAAACAGTACCAGAATATGTGCAGCAGTCCAAATTCCACTCTCCCAGAGTTCTTTGTTGGGAAATGGTAGGTGTAATGGGTAGTATTTACACAGTGTTTCCTTTTCTTTTCTTTTTTTTTTCCTTTGGTACTGGGGATCAAACTCAACACAGTGTTTTCTATATACCAGACCCCTTTTAAGTGATTTAGAAATTTTAGCTCTTCAAGTCTCATAAACTTATGCAGAATGTACTTACTATCACCTCCTCTTAGAGTTGAAGGTTTATATAACTTTTCCAAATCACATAGCTAGTAATGTTACAGAACTGAAATTTGAGCCCAAGCAACCTGGATCCAGAGGTCAATGATCTTAATCATCATCTTTTATTAACTTCCAAGGGCAGTGGATGGAAACTTTCTTGGCATTGCCCAGTGGGCCTGGTTCTGTTGCTATGCACTGAAGTGTGGGCTGTTCAATCAGATACTGGTCCTGCACGCATCACTGTGGAACTCCACAACACTGATGTTTAATGTCAGTGCTAATCAACCTGTCACACATTGACATTGAAGCAGGAGATCGAAAATTGATTGTTTGGCTTTGTTGAATAGCAATCATCTTTTTATTTACAGCAAATTGTTGATTTAGCATTATTCAGCACATATTCATGAAAATATTGGTAGGGTACATTAACAATAATAAATTACCAGCTAGAAATAATTTGCCTTTTACGTAGCATGGAAGGTGAAGAGTGTTTTAAAGTAAGTCTTTTGCAATGTATTCTTTTGCCATTCCTGTGCAATTTCAATATAATATTGAGTAAGCATGGCTTCATTCTAGAATTCATCCTGTATCAATGCCCAATGGGCATAAAATCTACCAAATGTACTTTTTACTGAATATGTGTACCTGCCATCAACAATGAAATTTAGGATGCACTGCAATAATTTAAAATAGATATACTTTAGCACCAGGCAGATATTAGTTCAAATCTTACTAATAAAAAGTATGCATAATTAACAGCTATATGTATATTGCTACTAAGTGATAATGAAATAGCATAAATGTTAAAAGCCTCTGCTTAAAAACAGCCAATCCAGTATATTGAAATACTTGCTTTATTATATTCTAGCTTTGTAATTTTGGTTCCCTTTCTTCATCTGGAAAATAGATATAATTGTTGTAAAGATAAAATTAGAAAATCCCTTTTTCCCACTAGTAAACTCACTTATTTGGCCTCTTTTGCTTCCTTATTTGTAAAATGGTGATATTAATATCTACTTTTCCAAGTGATTGTGAGAATTTAATGAGAAAATGAAGGTAATAGGCCCCCAAACTTATTAGTTCCAAATAGTATGTGCTCAAAGACCTGGTTTTCTTCCCATCTCCCCCAATACTGACCTGAGTTGAAATTCTTCAGTTGTCATTGGTGTTAGTATTTCATAAACTATTCCAGTGTCTTAAGAAAGTGGCAATATATTGGAATGTGTAAGAATTACAGTATTATGATAATTCAGGGAGGTTAAAAATGAATGGGCCAATTTTCAAATTTATGCTATATTGTTACAACTATTTCAAATAGATAAGGCTCTCTTTCCAGGTGGTCTGTAGTCATTTTTATGTGAAATCTGATGTTTAGAAAAGCCTGGCCAAATTAAACATTTTAGTTGAAAGCTACTTCTCTTCCTCCTGTGTATTCCATCGCTACTACCACTGCAGAATTGAATATGGCCATTACTGAGCTTGGTAACGATTGCTTTCCTTGTATACTGTGGCCTACAATTCCTGAACATTTTGTTCTTCAGTTCTGTGACTATGAGGTCACATCCCTTCATCTTAGTTACAGAAAGTCTAGGAATATTAGTTTCCAAGATTTAGGAAAGTTTTAAAAGGAATGGAATTAATATAAGAAAAAAAATGAAATCAAAGTCTTTGTAGATAGGCAGGGGTGGAGGGGTCGAAGGGAGTGCAGGGGAATGGGGAAAAAAATAAGAACCAAGATGGATTATGTAAAGGTGCAAATTTCCAATGATGAATGTCATTATATTGTATACCTTAAATGTACCAATAAAATTAATTAAAAATCTGTTGACTATCCAAAGTAGCATATGTTCGATCTTCTATAATTAATGTAACTATTCCCTATGATTGGTTGCTAAAATTATTTGTGAATCTTTTAAATAATGCTGCATTGAATATTGTTTATAAATTGGGTTTAAAAATATTCCGTAGGTGTATATTCAAAGGGAATTGTTGAAATAAAACTATGAAAAAACGTCACTGTGATTCTTAGGACTGGTAGAATATTTCCATAAAGATTTTGGTAATACTCCCACAAGTAGTAGCTTTAAATATTTTTTTCATCATGATTCTCTTGAGTATTATCAGTTAAATGGTTTTTAGAGGGTGCCAATTTTATAATTAACTTGCTTTTATAATTTGGATATAAAATATTGCCCCAGAGCCTCATGTTTTCCGAAATGGGGCCTTTGGAAAGTGATTAGATCATGACAGCTCACTTCATAATTTGATAGTGTTATTGGGAGATAAAGAAAAATTAGGAGATTGGGCTCAGTTGAAGAGACTAGATTATGGGGCATAACTTGGAGTATTTTATGTGGTCTCTGGCCCCTTCCCTTTGGGTTCTTATTCTTTCTGCTTCTTTGTTGCCCTGAGGTGGGAAGCTTTTCTCTCTCACACCCTTCTATTTCTGCCTCATCACAGGCCTAAAGCAATGGATCCAGCTGACCATGCAGTTTGAATCCATGAGCTAAAATAAACCTTTAATCTTTTAAGTTATCTCAGGTATTTGGCACAGGATAAAAAGCTAACTCACATTTCCATACTGCTTAGGAATAATGATATTCTAATTTGTTTATTAGTCATTTTAAATTTTGACTGTATAATTAACATGCACTAATAAAAATAAATAAAACTATTAACTTTTTATGAATTATATTTTTATATTCCACGTTCATAATTTTTTGTTGTTGTTATCTTCATACTTGTTTGTATGAATTTTTATTTTTCAAAGTTATAAAATATTTGAATACAATGTATTTCAAATATTTTTCCTACTTTATTGTTTGCTTCTAATTTTGGTTTTACTTTGTGATCTTAAAATCAAAAAGATCTTATAAGTCTAAAAATTAGTTTGTGATTAATGTTACCCATTATTAATTAACATTGTGGTTTCTTCATTTGTTTTGATTTTCTTTTCAAAATCGGTTCAGATGCGTTTTAAATTATATGTTTTAAAAATAAGGATTTCTAACTTAGCATTTAGCTGTTTTTATTGTTTTTTTTTAGATGGGGGTCTCACTATATTGCCCAGCTGGTCTCTAATTTGTGATCCTCTTGTCTCAGCCTCCCAAGTAACAGAGATCATAGGTGTATGGCACTATGTCCAGCTACATTTGACCTTTTAATCCACCAAAAATTTATGTTGGTGTACGGTAGTTCTGATTATTAGTCATGATTATCAACTTGACTCAATTAAGAAATGCTTAGCAGATAGTAAAGTATACTTCTGGTTGTGTCTATGAGGTGTTTCAAGAGATGATTGGTGTATAGGCCAGCAGACTGATAGGAGAAGACCTATTTTGGTGGTGGGTGACACCATTCAATAGGGTTGTATCCTGGATGGAATGAAAGGATAAGAGGGAAGAAGTTGACGCACATTTGACAAACTCCATTCTGCTTGAGCTGTGCACCTTTGGTACTGCTAGTGCTTGTGGACATTAGACTTCAGTTTCTGTAGCTTTTCAAGGTGAACTCATACCAGCTAACTTTCCAGAGAGCTTCGAGGCCTTCGATCTTGGACTGATGTGGTATCCTTAATCCCCCCTGTTCTGGAGCTTCCAGCATTTTACACTGGATCACGTGGCTCTCCAGCTTGCAGACAGCTGTGATTACTATCCCATCTCTGATCCTGTAAGCCTAGCTAGTTAACCCTCTTGCAAAAATATGTTGATTCCATTCCCCTCGAGAACCCCTACCAATATAGTAGTAGATGAAGATCTAATTTCATTAATCTTTAAATTGGTTGTCATGGTACTTTTTTTGAATAGTCTTCGATTTCTTCAATTGTGATGTCTCCCTTGAAGTTTAAAGGATATGGGTATTTTTAGGCTCTTTTTCTCTTTTGTAAACTTAGGCACCAATTAATCATTACTAATCTATATCAAAAAGTTTTTGGGTTATTTCCGAACATTCATCCTTTGAGATAAACTCTAAGGATCACTTTATAAAGTTGGTGGTTCTACTAATGCATTAGAATAGGGATAGGTATAGCCTCATATTTACTTGTTTCCTGTTGCATCTTAGTACATCAAGGCTAAATATAGACCCCTTTTTGGTTGCATTCCTTTGATTCAAATATCTCTATATAGCTAGTTTTTAAAATTGATTCCTTACTAAATGAGTCTAAGCCCAGCTGCATCAATATTCTATGAGAGCAAGAAAATGGAAGGGCAATCTGCTATGAGGCATATGCCAATCTTGAGGCAGAATCTTGGAAATGACCTGGCCATGTGTCTGTACCATAAAATCAGCTTTCCTTCTATGTCTGAAAAAGTGATTCTATATGTGAATAAATACTCCAATTGTTTACTACATTCCGATCTCTTTTGCTTACTTGAAGTATGGAAAGCTCTATTCTCATGTAAAAACAGACAAACTAAATTTTTTGACAATGTAGCAAGGGGTAACATCACATTACAATTCTTAAATAACATCTTGAAAGGAAAAATTAATACAAACTTTTGTTACTCATAGGCTGGGACTTGAAATTCATATCAAAAGAGGGAGATACCTTTGGGTTTACTGAATTTTTAAGATGAGGGTTAATCTAAGTGCCATGAAGTTCTGAGTAAAGTATACTTCAATAATTGATGGTGTGT
Source organism: Heterocephalus glaber (assembly GCF_053883595.1). NCBI lineage: Eukaryota > Metazoa > Chordata > Mammalia > Rodentia > Bathyergidae > Heterocephalus > Heterocephalus glaber. The sequence continues at coordinate 50,784 of NW_028258294.1, read as the reverse complement.
TCTTTCTGGTACTTAGTATTGGATAACTGATGGATTTTGTTGTACAGGTTCTAACCTCTGTCTTTTGGCCATCCTTTGCATTAGACCAGTGGGTCAGCCATGAAAGCAGTCTCTTTCCAGATCTACATATGTCTTGATCTATAAGTGGCATCTTTATCTTGGTCACAGGAGTTCATTCTTTTTGTCTAGTAATGAGCAGTGGGTCTTTCAGCATGAAACCAGCTGTGCAGCAGTATTTAAGACTCAGGAGAAACTATACCTAATGCTTGTAATACACAAAAGAAATAAGAATATGAGTGCTTTGAAGCCACGATGTCCAAATACCAAATCCAGAAGAAGAAAAACTTGTATCAGAACCCTATTTGGTCTACCTTGAAGAGGCAGGTAGCCATCACTTTCTGCTTATAGATGACCTATTCTACTTGGCTAATTGTGCTTATTCAAATTCAACACGAAATATTGGTGGTGGCACCAATACAACCATGGTTAGTTAATACAAAGTAAAAACTATTTATTTCTATTGAAGCTAGAGAGTTTCAACTTTCCTACTAAGAGGTAATCACTCAAGAATATCATTATAAGTTCAGTGATTACTTCTGACACATTTTCTACTTGCATAATCTCCATTGTAGAAATACTTGCTCAGACGATACATATAAAAATGAATTGGTAGCCTGGAGGAGTCTTCTGGGTTGGCGTGCCACAGCTTCCAGCACAGAGGAGGCCTCTGGGTTGGTGTGCCACGGCTACCAGCTCAGAGGAGACCTCTAGGTCAGTGTGCCACAGCTCCCAGCCAGGAGGAAGCTTCTGGGCAAGTGTGTCATTGCTCGTAGCCTGGAGGAGGCTTCTGGGTAGGACTGCAACAGCTCCCAGAACAGAGGAGGTGAGCCACGCACCCACCCCCTCCCTGTAGAAATGAGAAGACAGGTAAACAAGCCTCAGAATCAGATTTCTAGATCACCTACAGCAACCCTAAAAAGAAACGAGATGGAACACACTGATACTCAACTACCTGGACATCCTGAACTAGCAACGAAAGAGGATCTGGAAAAAATGATATCAGAAATGATTTCTCACATAACAGCAAAGATTGTGCCCATAGTACAAGACATGATTAATAAATCTAGAGAGGATACAGATAAAAAAAATAGAGGAGCTGAGGAACATGATGGAATGCTATCATAGGAAACAAATTGAATCCATAAAACAGATACAAACAGATTTCCAAGAGATTAAAAACTCCATTGAAAATCTATGCAACAGAATGAACCAATGTGAAGACAGAATTTCAGATATAGAAGATAAGATTGCATTTAGGGAACAGGAAAAGAAAAACTTCTTTAAAAATTGTAAAAGACCACAATAAATCAATCCAGCAGCTGCTAGATGATGCAAAGAAAAATAAAATAAGACTGATTGGAACCAATGAAGAAAGAGGAGAGAGTGCAGATGACATAAAAAAACTGTTCACAGAAATGATGGCAGAAAACTTCCCAAGGAGAGGAAAAGAATTTGACATACAGATAAGTGAGGCATATAGGACTCCAACTAGCCTTGATCAAAACAAAAAATCTACACATAGGCATATAATAGTTAAGATTCCAGAACCCAACAGAAGAACAAAATTCTACAAGCAGTGAGAGAAAAGAAACAAATCACATACAAAGGAAAGCCCATCAGAATCACATCAGACTTCTCACTGTAAACCCTCAAGGCAAGAAGAGCTTGAGGTGATGTGTTTCAAGCTCTAAAGGAAAACAACCTCCAGCCCAGACTGATGTACCCTGCAAAACTATCTTTCAAAATTGATGGAGTGGAGAAATAAGATACGTTCAAGACAAAGAGCACCTCAGGAACTTCATGAATACCAAACCAGCACTCTGAAAAATTTTAGACAATATCCTAGGAAAAGACAACGAGGATCACAACCCCAGGAAGCCCAGCAGAATGAATCCATCAGGCATGACAAGAAATTAAAAGCAAATTGGGAAGATCAAACAAAAAGAAAAAGTCATGACAATGATAACTCAATGTGTATCAGTTATAACCATCAATGTTAATGGTCTCAACTCACCAATCAAAAGAAATAGACTGGCAGAATGGATGAAGAAGCAAGATCCAACAATATGCTGCATATAAGAAACACACTTAATTAAAAAAGAAACTCATACACTGAAAGTTAAGGGGTGGAAAACAATACTCCATGTGATGGGAACCCGAAAAAAAGCAGGAGTAGCTATCCTCTTTGCAGACCAAATAGATTTCAAACCGACATTGATTAAGAGAGACAAAGAAGGACATTATATCCTTGTAAAGGGAACAATTCAAGAGAAAGAGATGAAATCATAAATATGCACTAAATACTAGTGCACACAACTATATAAAACAAATACTAATGGACATGAAAAACAATATAAGCACTAATACAATAGTAGTGGGGGACCTCAATATCCCATTGTCACAAATATATATATCAACTAGACAAAAAACAAGCAATGAAATAGTAGAACTCAATCAAACTCTTGAACATATGAACTTAACAGATGTTTACAGAGTGTTTCACCCCACAAAATCAGAGTACACATTCTTTTCAGCTGCACACAGGTTGTTCTCCAAAATAGACCACATACTCGCTCGTAGAAGATATTTAGGTAAGTACAAAGGAATTGAAGTTATCCCCTGTATATTATCAGACCTTAGTGTGATGAAATTGGAGATCAATAGCAAAATAAACTGCAAAAACTTCATAAACACATGGAAATTGAACAACACACTTCTGAATAACCAATGGGTCACAGAGGAAATTAAAGAAGAAATCAGACAGTTTCTTCAATTAAATGACAATGACAACACAACATACCGGAATCTATGGGACACAACGAAAGCAGCCTTACGAGGGAAATTCATAGCAGTGAATAAGCATATTAGGAAGACAGAGTGAGCCCAATTAAAAAACCTGATGCTGAACCTCAAGCTTCTAGAAAGAGAAGAGCAGGACAAACCCAAAGCTCGTACAAGGGAGGAAATTATAGAGATCAGGGCAGAAATCAAAGCAATGGAGACTAAGAAAATGATACAAAAAATCAATAAAGCCAAGAGGTGGTTCTTCAAAAGAATAAACAAAATTGACAAACCCTTAGCCAATCTTATCAGAAAAAGGAAAGAAAAGGCCCAAATCCATGCAATTAGGAATGAAAAGGGTGAAATTACAACAGACTCAGCAGAAATCCAAAGGATCACCAATACCTACTTTGAGAATCTATATGCCAATAAGATGGAAAACACAGAAGAAATGGAGAGATTCCTAGACATGTATGAATTACCAAAGTTGAATGAAGAAGACCTAGACATTCTAAATAACCCAATATTTATCAATGAAATTGAAAATGTAATTAAAAACTTACCAACTAAGAAGAGCCCGGGTTCTGATGGTGTCACTGCTGAATTCTACAAGACATTTAGAGAGGAACTACTGCCACTATTGGTTAAACTCTTCAATGAAATTGAAAGGGAAGCAATACTCCCGAAATCATTCCTGGAAGCAAGCATCACCTTGATCCCCAAAGCAGAGAAAGACCCAATCGAAAAGGAGAACTACAGGCCAATCTCACTCATGAACATAGATGCAAAAATCCTTACTAAGATACTGGCAAATAGAATGCAGAAGATGATCAAGCAGATCATACACCCTGACCAAGGGGGATTCATTCCAGGGATGCAGGGATGGTTCAACATATGCAAATCAATCAATGTAATACACTATATCAATAGAGCCAGGGGGAAAAGAACCATCTAATCATCTCAATAGATGCAGAAAAAGCCTTTGACAAAAATCCAACATGCATTTATGATAAAAACCAAAAAAAAATTGGAATAGACAGTCTCTACCTCAATCTGATAAAAGCCATCTATGAAAAACCAATAGCCAATATCATACTAATGGTCAAAAATTGAAATCCTTCACACTAAAATCAGGAACAAGACAAACACGTCCTCTATCACCACTCCTGTTCAATATAGTCTTGGAAACATTAGACACAGCTATTTGACAAGAAAAAGAAATAAATGAAATAAAGATAGGACATGAATAAGTCAAATTGTCATTATTTGTGGATGACATGATACTCTATACAGAAGACCCCAAGAACACCACCAAAAGTCTTCTAGACTTAATAACCAAATTCAGTAAAGTAGCTGGATACAAGGTCAATACACAAAAGTCAATAGCTTTCCTCTGCATAACTGACAGACTCACTGAGAGAGAAATAGGGCAAACAATTCCTTTTGCAATACCTTCCAAAAAACCGAAATACTAATGAATCAAACTAACAAAATAAATCAAAGACCTCCCTTCTGAAAACTAGAGCACTCTGAAAAGAGAGATTGAAGACGCTATCAGAAAATGGAAAGACATCCCCTGCTCCTGGGTAGGAAGAATCAACATAGTGAAAACGGCCATACTTCCAAAACTGCTATATAGATACAATGCAGTCCCAGTTAAAATTCCAGCAGCATACTTCACAGACATTGAGAAAACATTCTAAAATTTCATTTGGAACAAGAAGAAATCTAGAATGCCAAAAGCAATTCCAGGCAACAGTGATATGGCAGGGTGTATCACAACCCCCAACTTGAAAACATACTACAAAGCTACTGTGATAAAAACAGCATGGTCCTGACAAAGAAACAGACCTGTGGACCAATGGAGTAGATTAGAAGATGCAGAAATAACTCCAGACACATTCAGCCATCTCATCTTTGACAAAGGAGCCAAACACCATCACTGGAGGAAAGATAGCCTCTTTAATAGATGGTGCTGGAAAATTGAGTTTCAACTTGCTAAAGATGAAAACTAGACCTGTGTTTCTCAGCATGCACTAAACTATTATTGAAATGGACTAAAGATCTAAATATTAAAATGGAAACACTGAACCAACTGGAAAGGAGGTTAGGTAGAATTCTTGAAGACATTGGTGCGGGAAAAGATTTTATGAACAAAACCTCAGTTGCCTGTGAACTGGCACAAATGATCAACAAGTGGGATCTCTTCTTTTTAAAAAGCTTCTGCACAGCAAGAGAAACCACCACCAGTATGAAGAGACAACCCACAATGTTGGCAAAGTTTTCACCTACTGCTCCTCAGACAAAGGTCTACTATCTAGAATCTATAAAGAAGTTTAAAAAATCAGATCTCCCAAATTTAAAGACCCAGCCCAAAAATGGGCATCTGAAATGAACACACATTTAAATCTTGGACAAAGAAATAGAAATACCAAATAATCATGTGAAAATATGTTCAATATCACTGGTCATTTGAGAGATGTTAATGAAAACAGTGCTAAGATTCCACCTCACCCCAGAAAGAATGGCTGCTATCATGAAATCAACCAATAACAAATGCTGGTGGAGCTGTGGGGAAAGAGGAACCCTGTTCCACTGCTGGTGGGAGTGCCGACTTGTGCAACCACTGTGGAAATCAGTATGGAGATATCTCAAAGAACTGGGACTGGAAGTCCCATTTGACCCACATATTCCCCTGCTGGGTATCTTCCCCAAAGAATTAAAAGAATCACACCACAGGGATATATGTGCACCCATTTTCATGAGTCCAATTTGTAATAGCTAAAACTTGGAAGCATCCCAATCGCCCATCAACTGGAGACTTGATAAAGAAAAGGTTTTTTTATAATGTGAAGTACTACTCAGCCATAAAAAATGCGAAACTGGAGACATTTATAGCTAAATGGATGCACATTGAGGCGATACTCTTAAGTGAAATATATAGGGCACGCTTGTGTAAATACTGAATAGTTTCTGTAGTGTGAGTAACTGAAAGTGTAAATTAGGACTAAAAGGTATAATAGATAATGTGAAATAGTAAGAAAAGGGCCAAAGGGGAAAGGGAAGTGGGAGGGGTAGGGTAAGTAAAGAAGGGAATGGAATTAATATGAGAAAATGAAAAAATGGAAACAAAGTGTTTGTAAATAGGGAGGAGTGGAGGGCTTGAATGGAGGGCAGGAGAATGGGGAAAAAATAAAAACCAAGAGAGATGATGTGAAGGTGCAAATTTCCAATGATGAATGTCATTATATTTGCATACCTAAAATGTACCGATAAAATTAATTTTAAATAAAGAGAATAACACAGCCTTTCAGGTTACACTCCAGTAACCTACCTCTGCCAACCAGGCTCTCCCTTGTAGTAGCACATTTACCTATGAACTCATCATTGATTTACTCTAGTCATGCATACAGCAGTCCACATGATCCAATTATTTTCAAGAATATCCACATCAGAATACATGAGACTTTGGGGCATATTTTAAATCTAAACCATAACACTAGTCATTTTTTTATTTCTATTGACTTCATTATTACTTTTATAGAAGTATTTTGTTTTTATAAAGTTCATTCCAACTTCTTTAACTGTGTGGTATATCTAATATTGTGGTCTTATTTTAGATTCCAGAAGGATCCAATAGAAGTCCTCCTGAATATTTATATGAATAGAGATTGGATTTTTATCTGAATTATTGGGCGGTATATGGGAAATCCAAGTCAATGTGGTTTAGGAATATAGCTGAAGTTTACATGAGTTTTATGAGTTGGATAATTCTATGTAGAACAAAATTGCACATGGGTATAGCTAAGAAAAATATCTTGAATATGCAGAATATTGTCCATCAGTAATCTATGACTAAAAATCAATAAAATGGCAAGAAATTAGCAAGAGTTAAAGTAAGATTTCTAGACAAAGGGTAGATTACCGTATGCCTCTGTGTATCTGGTTGGCCTAGTTACAAAGATCTTGATTGGTAGGTCTCTAATACTATGCTATTTTTAGATTGATCTAAATATCTTTGGTTAATAATCTTGTACAGAAAATCTACTTCCACAGGACCATTAAGAATTCTTAGCATAAGGTAAGTGACTATCTTTCCTCCTGTGTTAAGTTTTTGGCCTCTTCGTCAATGATCAGGTAGCTGAATATGCTTGGAGGTGTTTCTCCATCCTCTATTCATTTCATTGATCCACAAGTCTGTTTCTTTCCCCCAAATCATGCTACTTTTATCAGTGTAATGTGATTTGAGATCTGGAATTGTAATGCCTGTGCCCTGCTCTTGCTACCCAACATTGATTTTAATATTCTAGGTCTCTTTTGTCTCCAAAAGAATTTTTGAGGAGTTTGAATGTACTTACTCATATCAGAACAGAATCTGAGACTGCAAATTATGTTCCTAGATGCATGGTTGGCTTGTGGCTTAGTCAGGAGATTTGTGAATTTCAAAGGAAAAATGGCCATTTTGACTATATCGATTCTGCCTACCTGCCTATCCAGGAACAAGAGGTATCCTTCCATTTTTTGATGCCCTTTTTGATCTCCTCCTTTAGAGTACTGTAGTTTTCACTGTAGAGGTCTTCAACTTATTTGGTTAGGTTAATTCCTGGGTATTTAATTTTTGTGACTCTCTTATAAAGATATTGTTCCCCTAATTTTTTTCTTGGTGAATTTATTATTGTTGTTGACTTTGTTTTTTTCCACATTGCTGAATTTGGTTATTAATTCTAGGAGTCTTTTGGTGGATTTTTTTTTTTTTGGTCTTCTGTGTAGAGGGTCATGTTATTTGCAAAAAATTATAATTTGACTTTTTCTTTTCCTATGCATATCCCTTTTATTTATTTCTCCTGCCTGACTGCTGTGATTAATGTTTTGAGAAGTACAGTACATTGAACAGGAATGGTGATAGTAAGCATCCTTGTCTTGTTCTTGGCATTAGAGGGAAATTTTTCAGCTTCTCCCTTTTAATATGATGTTGACAGTAGGTTTATCATAAATAACTTTTATCAGATTGAAATAACGCCCTATTATATGCCATTTTTTGTCTGGGTTTTTACCATGAATGGATGTTGGATTTTGTCAAATGCTTTTTCTGTGTCAATTGAGATGATCAAGTGATTTTTGTCTTTGCTTCTGTTTATGTGATGTATTACATTTATCGGTTTGCATATGTTAAACCAGCCCTGCATCCTTGGAATGAATCCTATGTAGTCATGATATATGATCTTTTTGATGATTTGTCACATCTTGTTTGCCCGTATTTTGTTGAGAATTTTTTTTGTCAACATTTGTTAAAGAGATTGGTCTGTAGTTCTGTTTTGGTTGGACCTTTTTCTGTTTTTTGGAATCAGAGTAGTGCTGGTTTCTAGGTATTACTTGGGAGTATTCTTTCCCTTTTGATTTTATAAAAGAGTTTGTAGAGTATTGGTATTAGATCTTCCCTAAAGTTCTTCTAGAATTCGGGAGTGAATCCAACTGAACCTGGGCTTTTCTAATTTGGAAGTTTAAAAAAAAATTACTTCTTCAGTCTCACTGCCTGGTAATGGGTTATTCAGGATTTTTAATGTCTTTTTGGCTTAGCTTTGGCAATACATATGTATCTAGGAATCTATCCATTTCTTCTGAATTACCCAATTTATTGGAACACAGGTTTGCAAAGTAGTCATTAATAATCTTTCTGATCTTGGTAGTGTTTGCTTTAGTTTGTTTTTTGTTTCATTCTTTTTTTTATTCTTTCATTAAGTTTATTGGTACATTTTAGGTATACAATATGATGACATTCATCATTGGAAATTGGTACCTTTACATCATATATCTTGGTTCTTATTTTTCCCCATTCCCCTGCCCTCCATTCAACCCCTCCACCCTTCCCTATTTAGAAAGACTTTGTTTCCAATTTTTCATTTTCTCTTTTTTTCCTTTCCCTTCTTTCCTTTCCCCATTCCTCCAACTTCCTCTTTTTAGACTTTTTCTTCCCATTTCACATTATGTATTATACATATCAATTCTTATTTACAATTTTAGTTTCTTACACCAGAAAACTATTTGGTATGTGTGCATGTATGTCCTATTTATTTCACTTAAGAGTATGGCCTCAATGACCAATACCACGTACTAAAGAGCCCATCTTTCCTCCAGTGAGGGTGGTTGGCTCCTTTGTCAAAGATGAGGTGGCTGAGTACGTCTGGAGTTGTTTCTGCATCTTCTAATCTATTCCACTGATCCTCGGGTCTGTTTGTCAGTACCATGCTGTTTTTATCACAGTGGCTTTGTAGTATAGTTTCATATTGGGGATTGTGATACCTCCTGTCATGTCTTTGTTGCCTAGAATTGCTTTTGCTATTCTAATCACCATTTTTATTTCCAATTTGGGTCTTTCCTCTCCTTCTTTTGGTAAGATTGGCAAGGTTGTTGTCTATTTTGTTTATTCATTCAAAGAACCAGCTCTTTGAATTTTTGATTCTTTGCATTGTTTTCTCAGTCTCAATTTCATTAACTTCTCTTCTAATATTTATAATTTTCTTCTTTATATTATCTTTGGATTTGGATTTTTTTCTAGGGCCTTGAGATATGCTGTTTTATATTAGCAGCCAATTTTTTCTTGCTCTGTCATTGATTTCATGTAGGATCTTAGCAGACTTTCACTTGATATCATCTGATGCTACCAGGAGTTTCCTGGAATTGCTAGAAATTATCTTCATATAACATATCCATATATTTTGGTCTTCTAAAATTGGCTAGTAGAACATTTCCAAGATCCAGGTGTTTGGAGGACATCTCAGGGAAAAGTATTTTTTAAAGGATTATGTGCTTGACACAATAATGAATCGGATTCTCTGTATTCATCCTAGACCATCTATTTTTGTGGGGGTTTTTTGGAACTGGGGATTGAACTCAAGGCCTTGTGCTTGCGAGGCAGGTGGCAGAACCACTGAGCTAAACCTCTGGCCCTAGACCACCTATTTTTAATAGAATTTATTCCTTTAGAGCTATTATTTTCTTTGTTAGCATTAATACATCTACAGTTTCCTTGACTACTTAATCATTTTGATAGAGATCCATCTTGTATTTAGAAAAAAATCATTTTTTTAAAGCTTCTAAATATGGACAATCCCCAAAGTCCATCATTTTTATCTGGATATGGCCTCTTTGCTTGGGGAAATACAAGATCATACAGAGGTATTCAATTGTTTAATTTCACAAAGTCATTTATTTGTTTTTGTACCTTCTTTTGTTTCACTGTAAGACTCTCTCAGATAGATTTGGGCAACTGCTAAAGGTCTGCCAAGATAATTATTTACCATCCCAATATTTGTTTGTATACAAAGCCCTATATTTCTAGCTAAGGTCATTTACAAATATGAGCCTGGTACATCAGAAGCTTCATGCTATGGACCTATCCTTGAGGGTTTACTGAAGTAACTGAAAAGATGATTTCTAAAATCTTTTGGATTTACCTTTAATTTTTACTTTCCTGGCTTAATATCTAGTCACTCTTTGTTGGAAACATAACATGTGTAATCCTTAGTAAGTGCTGACCCACACTTTGTGCTTTTTTATACCTGTTCCTTTTGATTGACATCAGGAACAACCTCAAATAAAGTGTGTGTGTGCATGTGTGTGTGTTTGCCAGACTTCAGCTAATACAAATATTGGTTATTATAGGTCAAGGAGACTGACATAGCACTTTTTCAATATTCTTGAAATTCTCCAGTAAATTTCTGCTTTTTCTCTTACAGTGTGGGGAAATGTGATGATTGACTATAAATATAACAGGTGGTAGAGCTTAAAATCTGCCTTCCAGGTGTATATTCCTGTTCTGGTGATATTACTTTTAAAAGATGAAACCAGAGAGTGACAGAAAGTTTAAGGCTAGGAGATTTTGGAGAAGAGGAAAGAAGATCTCATCGCAGATGATTAAAAGAAATATTAGGAGAGCTATCAGAAAGAGGAAAATATACTATCAGAAAAAGGCAATGACTAGAGAAACAAGATTTTGATGGTAAAATGTGAAACTGTGAAACTATTAAATGAAAAAATTGGGGAAGTATTATGGCTTGTGTCTAAATGTCCCCCCAAAGCCTCAGGCAGTCATAGGTGGGGCTATTACTGAGGTGGGTGAATCTAGAGTGTGTGATGCTAAGATTAAGGGCATGTGATTACTAAACCACTACACGTGAGCGATTGGTTTGGCACTGCCCCAATACCAGTAGTCTGAATAAGATAAAAGGAGCAGAAAGACACTGTTAAGGTCTCTTGTTGCCTTTGCTACCTTGTGCACACCATGTTTCTTGTCTGAAATACCTGTTTGCCATCCCTATCTTGGAGCCAACCAATTATGGACTGAAACCTCTACAGACTGTAAGCCAAAGAAACATTTTCCCCTTTAACTTTGGGGGTCAGGTATTTTGTCTCAGCAATGAGAGAAAAGTAACACAGGAAGCATTTGAAGATAATGGTATAACAGTGACGACAAATCTTTTAGAGCTTTTAATGATGCAAACAGCTCAGTGTGGCACACATGTTATAGGTTTACTGCCACTGGTATAGATGGTGGTTTTCTGGATAAGACCCCCAAAGCACAAGAAACAAAAGCAAAAATAGACGAATGAGATATGTCAAACTAAGTAACTTCTCTGCACAAGGAAAATAATCAACAGAGTGAAGAAAAAAATATATAGAATGTGAGAAAATATATGAAAACTACATCTCACAAAGGATTCATATGCAGAGTATGTAAGGACTTTAAACAACCTAGTAACAAAAAAACTCACAAATAATCCAATTAAAATGAGAAAAGGATAAGAATAGACACTTCTCGAAAGAAGAAATTCAGCTGGCCTACACATTAATGAAAAAAAATATTAAATTTAATTTGCTGTCAGAAAAATGCAAGTCGAAATCACACTGAGATATCTCACTCCAGTTAGAATGGTTATTATTAAAAAGACAAAAATAACAATTGCTGGTGGGGATGGGGAGAAAAGGGAACTTTTATGCATGGTTGGTGGGAATGTTAAATTTTACAGTCACTATGGAGAACAGTGTGAAGACTCCTCAAGAAAGTAAAGATAGATGTGTGTTATGGTTTGCATCTAGATGTCCCCTCAAAATCTCATATGGTCATAGGTGAGGCTTTTCAGAGGTGGCTGGATCTAGAGTGTGTGATGCTAGAATCAAGGTTATGTGATTCTAATCACTACCAAAACAGAGATAGAAATAATAAGTTCTAGTCCTTGTATTCTACAGCACAGTGAGATGATAAGAGTTAACAATAATCTGTTATATATTTTATGAATAACTGGAAGAGAGGAGCTCAAAAACTTCAAATACAAAGTAATGATAAGGAGATAGAAATAGTAACTACCTTCATATGATCAGTACATATTGTACACAAGTATTGAAATATTGCCTTGTACCCTACAAATTTGTACAATTATCATGGGTTAATAAATTTTTTTTTAATTAAGGAAAAAAGTGAAACATTTCTAGTATTTTCACATATTAGCTTTGGGAAAAGAGATCTTTATGGAAGCTATTTTGGAATTTTATAACACACATGGGCATATATCATATATATGATAAGAAAGAAGCTACACTGAAAATTTTGTTTAGTGATGTCTTTATTCCAATAGAAAAAAATCATTGATTACTAAGATTTCTTTTTTACTCGTTATTATAAGATACCTCCAATATGGGGAATTTTGTTATATCCAAACTTCCCCAAAGTGGTCTCAGAACTCTAAATTATTTTGGATGAAATTGTGCCCTTTTGAAAAATAGGGAAAGAACTTGAATTCTAATAACAATACAAATAAAAGCAAATATTCACTGTTCCAGAGGCATAGACTTGGAGATAATGGATTCAGTAAGTTCCAGTTGGGTTGACAGCTTTTCCTATTTCTTGAATATGCCACAGCTTTTTTTTTTTTTATCTCATGCTTACTATATTTCCTATTCCCTGTGCCTCAGCTACTCCTTTATTTCATTTAGCTTTCTGGGCATATCGTATCTCCACAGAGATGTCTTCCTTGATAGCCTTAAAGTCTTATTCTTTTCTCTGTTTTGTTATAACACTTATGCCTAATATTTATTACATATTTATATGTTTTTGGCATTTCATTAGCTCCATTATGACAAGGATTATCTACTAGCATTGGCTTATCTGCTAGTATTATTTGGATTATCTACTGGAGGGGGTTTTTAAGAAGGAAAGAAAAAGAAAGATACACAAAACAGAGGTCAGAGAGAGATCTAATGGGTCAGCTTAGAGGTCTGAACAGCTGCTTGTGGGTGAGCGACAGTGAGTGATAGCCTGTGCTTGTGGAAACTTGGGACTTGGGGCCTAGAGGCAGGTAGACAGAGAGAAGAAAAGGCCTTACGTGGATGTCTTACCAAGGTCGCGAGTCGCGCAGAACACACCGAATCAGCCCACGCCCCGGCAGCAATCCACTGGACCCCCCCCCTTCCGCCCCGCCAGTTCCTCTGGCCTCCTCTCTGTACAGCCACCTGGTTCCACACTACAAAGACACAGAGGACACTGAACCACCAGACCACTGTACTGGGTAAGTTGGAGTCATCTTCACCTCCCATCAGGACCGGGACTATCTTCAGGGGAAGGGCAGCTGGAACCTGCAATACAACTCTGCAGAGTTCAATCCTACAGGAGGACAGGGAGCTCAACTTGGGACTTGCAGCCAGAAATCTGCCTGAATCTCATGGGTCTGCAACTGGCTTGCTGAGACTCATTGACTTATATCTGCACACTGCTACCCATGTTGTCCATTGTGACAGCAGAGACATACCCTGAAAGAGGCCCTTCATCTTCATTGTTATTTTTTATTCCCCAAATTAGTATTATTAGTTTGTTTTTTTCTCATTTCTTTTCCTTTGCTCCTCTTATCTTTAACTTTTTCCTACTCTTTGCAAATATTTGTTTTTCTCTCCTTTTTTTCTTTTCTTTTCTCTTTCCTTTCTCTCCCTCTCTCTTAGACTCACTCTCTTGCTCTCCCACATTGTTCATCTTCCCTTTTGGTCCTTGTTTTGGTCCTCATTCAGAGTTCTTCTTTATTTTCCTATTATTCTCTTTTTCCTTGTCACCTGTGTCCTCTGGCCACACTGCTAACCTTCCCTTATCCTTCTTCCCATCTTTTCCTCCCTCCCCAACCCCTTCTAACTCCCCATCCCAAAGGGTAAAGTTGTTATATTGAAGAGTTTATTCACTATATGTTGGGTTGGTCCTCAATCTTGATTTAATTCACACAGCTAAAGGTGATAGATTAATAACTACCACAAAATGTCATTTTCAAAGATGTACTTGATGCAATGGTGTTGCTGATTGTACCACTTGGGCTAAGGTGTTGTTATTGATCTAGTCAGTGATCCTTCCTAGTATAAGGAAAATGAGATAGCCTTAGAGACATTAGAGACTCAAAACTTAAAGACCAGCTATATCTGGAAGACACCTCTGAGAAGCAATCATTCCATAAGGCTTCTAATTACAAGCAACAAAGATACTTACAATAAGCAACTTCAAAGTATCAACCCAGGAGTTAAACCTAGGACAGAACCAAAAACAAAAATGAGAAGACATTTAAGCAAGGCACAAACTCAGACTTCCACCCCACCAAGGGTAAATCCTGGGGGAAATGAGATGGAAAAGTCCCATAACCAACCACCCGGAAAACCTGAACTGATAGCACAGGAAGTAACAAAACAGATGAATGAGGCTCTAGAAAAATTCAAAGCAGAAATAATCTCCCAGATATCTACAGAGATGGTGAGCAGAGTGAAAGACATGATTAGAGGATCTAGAACAGGAACAGATAAAAAAACAGATGAGCTCAGAAACATGCTTGAAGCCATGAATACCCAGCATAAGAAAGAAATGGAACATATGATCGCCCAATATAAGAAAGAAATGGATTCCATGAAACAGATTCAAACAGATATTCAGGAGATCAAAAACTCCATTGAAAGTATCCATAGCAGATTAAGGGAATCTGAAAATAGAATATCAGATATAGAAGACAGGCTCGTGGTTAAAGAGCATGAAAACAGATATTGCTTAAAAATAGTAAGGGACCACAAGAAATCAATCCAACAGAGCTAGATGATGCAAAGAAGAATAACATATGACTGATCAGAGTCCATGAAAACACAGGAGAAAGCAATTGACATTAAAAAAAAAAAAAACTGTTCACAGAAGTAATAGTGGAAAACTTCCCAGACAGAGGTAGAGAACTGGACATACAGATAAGTGAGGCCTATAGAACTCCAACTAGCCGTGATCAAAAAAAAATCTACATCTAGACGTATAATAATCGAGATCCCAGAAACCCAACAGAAAAACAAAATCCTACAAGCAGTTAGAGAAAAGAAACAAATCACCTACAAAGGAAAGCCCATCAGAATCACAGGAGACTTCTCAACACAAACCCTCAAATCAAGGAGAGCCTGGAGTGAAACATTTCAAGCCCTAAAAGAAAATAAATTCCAACCTAGACTGTTGTACCCTGCAAAATTGTCTTTCAAAATCGATGGGGAAATTAGATACATCCACAACAAAGAACACTTGAGAAATTTCATGAAGACCAAACCAGCACTACAAGCAATTCTAAACAATATCCTAGAAAAAAAGCAATGAAGGTCACAACTCCATGAGCCCCAACAGAGAGAAGCCACCAGGAAAGTAAGGCACTAAAGGGAAAGGGAGAAAAAAATAAGAAATAAAAGAGCCAACAAAAGTGAAACATCATGACAAGGATAAATCAATATCTATCAATTATAACCCTCAATGTTAATGGCCTCAATTCACCAGTCAAAAGAAATAGACTGGCAGAATGGATTAAGAAGCAAAATCCAACAATATGCTGTACACAAGAAACACATCTAACTCAAAAAGAAATTCACAGATTGAAAGTAAAAGGATGGAAAACAGTTCTCCATGCCACAGAAACCCAGGGAAAAGCAGGGGTAGCAATCTTATTTGCAGACAAAGTAGATTTCAAACCAAAACTAATTAAGAGAGACAAAGATGGTCACTACATCCTTGTGAAGGGAACAATCCAAGAAGAGATGACAATCCTACATACATATGCACCAACTATGAATGCCTCTAACTCTGCAAAACAAATATTAATAGACATGAAAAACCAAATAAACACTCACACAATTGTAGTTGAGGACCTCAATACCCCACTATCACAAATAGATAGATCATCTAGACAAAAAGTTAACACAGAAATTCTAGAACTGAACCAAGTTATTGAACAAATGGACTTAATAGATGTTTACAGAGTGTTCCACCCCACAAAATCAGAATACACATTCTTTTCGACTGCACACCAGTCATTCTCCAGAATAGACCACATTGTAGCTCATAGGGCATATCTAAGTAAATGTAAGAAAATTGAAGTTACCCCCTGTATATTATCAGACCATAGTGCATTAAAATTAGAGATCAATAACATAAGGAACCACAAAACCCCCACAAACACATGGAAACTGAATAACACCCTCTTGAACAAACAATGGGTCTCAGAAGAAATTAAAGAAGAAATTAAACAGTTTCTACAAGTAAGTGAAAATGCCAGTACCACATACAGGAATCTATGGAACACAATGAAAGCAGTTCTATGTGGGAAATTCACAGCAGTGAATGCCCATATCAGGAAAACAGAGAAAACTCAGATAAATAACCTAATGGAGATCCTCAAGCTGCTAGAAAAAGAAGAGCATAACAAATCCATAGCTCATGCAAGAGAGGAAATTATAAAGATCAGAGCAGAAATCAATGCAATGGAGACTAAGAGAACAATGCAAAAAATCAATGAATCAAAGAGTTGGTTTTTTGAAAGAATAAATGAAATTGATAAACATTTAGCCAACCTTACGGAAAAAAAAGGAAAGGAAAGGCACAAATAGATGCAATTAAGAATGAAAAAGGTGAAGTCACAACAGATCCAACCGAAATCCAGAGGATCATCAATACCTACTTCGAGAACCTCTACTCCAATAACATGGAAAACACAGAAGAAATGGACAGATTCCTAGATACATACGAATTGACAAAGTTAAATGAAGAAGATATAGAAATTCTAAACACTCCAATTACAATGAGTGAAATTGAAAATGTAATAAAAGATTTACCAACAAAGCAAAGCCCAGGTCCTGATGGCTTCACTGCTGAATTCTACAAGACATTTAAAGAAGAACTATTGCCATTACTCTAAACTCATCAAGGCAATTGAAAGGGAAGCAAGGCTTCCAAATTCATTCCTGGAAACAAGTGTTACTTTGATTCCAAAACCAGGGAAAGACCCAACCCAAAAAGAGAACTACAGCCCAATCTCCCTAATGAGCATAGATGCAAAAATCCTCAACAAGATACTGGCAAACAGAATACAGAGGGTCATTAAGCAGATCATACAACCTGACCAAGTCGGATTTATCCCAGGGATGCAAGGATGGTTCCACATTTGTAAATCAATAAATGTAATACACTATATTAACAGAGTCAAGGACAAAAACCATATGATCATCACAATAGATGCAGAAAAAGCATTCTACAAAATCCAGCACCCAATCATGATAAAAACCCTACAGAAAATTGGAATAGAAAGTCTTTATCTCAACCTGATTAAGGCTATGAAAAATCAACAGCCAACATCATACTAAATGGTCAAAAACTGAAAACTTTCACGCTAAAATCAGGAACAAGACAAGGATGCCCACTATCACCACACCTGTTCACTATAGTTCTGGAAACATGAGCCATGGCAATTAGAAAAGAGAAAGACATAAAAGGAATAAAGATAGGAAAGGAAGAAGTGAAACTGTCATTATTTGCTGATGATATGACACTTTACATAGAAGACCCAAAAAACTTGTTCAAAAGCCTTCTAGACTTAATTGACAGATTCAGTAGAGTAGCTGGATACAAGGTCAACACTCAAAAAACAATAGGCTACTTATACACAAATAGCAGACTCACTGAGAGAGAAATTAGGGAGACAATTCCTTTTACAATAGCATCCAAAAAATGAAATATCTAGGAATTGGTCTAACAAAGGAAGCAAAAGACCTCTACACTGACAACTACAGCACTTTGAAAAAAGAGGTCTAAGAGGATACAAGAAAATGGAAAGACATCCCTTGTTCCTGGGTAGGAAGAACCAATATAGTGAAAATGGCCATACTTCCAAAACTACTATATAGATTCAATGCAATGCCAATGGAAATTCCAACAATATACTTCACAGAATGATAGAAAACAATCCAAAAATTCATTTGGAACCAGAGGAAACCTAGAATAGCTAAAGCAATTCTAAGCAACAGAGACATGGCTGGGGGTATCACATTCCCCAACTTGAAACTATGCTGCAAAGCTACTGTGATAAAATCAGCATGGTAGTGGCAAAGGAACAGACCTGAGGATCAGTGGAATAGATTAGAAGATGCAGAGACAACTCCAGCCATGCTCAGCCACCTCATCTTTGACAAAAGAGGCAACCACCATCATTGGAGGAAAAATAGCCTGTTTAATAAATGGTGTTGTAAAAACTGAATTTCAACCTGCCAAAGATTAAAACTAGACCCATACCTATCACCATGCACCAAACTGAGATCAAAGTGGATTAAAGATCCAAATACTAAGACAGAAACACTAAACTTGCTGGAAGATAAGTTAAGTAGAACTCTTGAAGACACTGGCATAGGAAAAGACTTCATGAACAAAACCTCAGTAGCATGGGAACTAGCACAAGAATCAACAACTGGGATCTCATCTTATTAAAAAGCTTCTGCATTGCAAAAGAAACCACCAACAGAGCTAACAGAAAACCTACAGTATGGGAAAAAAATTTTAGCAGCTCTATCTCAGACGAAGGTCTACTATCTACAATATATAAAGAATTGAAAAACATCAGACCCTCCAAATTCAAAGGCCCAATTCAAAAATAGGCATCTGAAATGAACAGACATTTTTCAGACAAAGAGGTAAAAGCAGCAAATAAACATATGAACAAATGTTCAACATCACTGGTCTTTTGAGAAATGCAGATGAAAACAACACTGAGATTCCACCTCACCCCACAAAGAATGGCTGCTATCAAGAAATCAACCAATAACAAATGCTGGCGGTGGTGTGGGGAGAAAGGAACCCTTCTCCATTGTTGGTGGGAGTGCAGACTGGTGCAACCACTGTGGAAATCAGGATGGAGATACCTCAAAGAACTAGGACTAGAAGTCCCATTTGACCCAGCTATTCCCCTGCTGGATATCTTCCCCAAAGAATTAAAAGAATCATACCACAGAGATATATGTGCACCCATGTTCATAGTGGCACAGTTTGTAATAGCTAAAGCTTGGAAGCAGCCCAATTGCCCATCAACTGGAAAGTGGATAAAGAAAATGCGTTTTTGTTTTTATAAAATGAAGTACTACTCAGCCATAATGAACAAGAAACTGGAGTCATTTATAGCTAAATGGATGCATATTGAGGGCATACTCTTAAGTGAAATAAATAGGACACACATGTAAATACCGAATAGTTTCTCTAGTGTGAGAAATTGATAGTGTAAACAAGGGTTAAAATGATTTAAATGAATAATTAATCATTTGAAAAAAGAAAAAAGATCCAAAGACGAAGGGGTGAGGGGAGGGGAAAGGGAAAGTAAAAGAGGGAAAAGAAAACTATGAGAAAAGAAAAAAAATGGAAATGATGTCTATGTAAACAAGGAAGGGTGGAGGGGGTGAAGGATGCACAGGTAATGGGGAAAAAACAAGAACCGAGATATATCATTTACAGGTACAAACACCCAGTGATAAATGTAAACAAATTGTAAACCTAAAATGTACCAATGAAAGAACTTTAAAAAAAAAAAAAAGAAGGAAAATCAGAAGGCAGAAAGACCAATTAGAAAGGTGTCAAGTAAGAGACAATAGACCTGGTTCAGACAATGCCAGGGGTCTTGAAAAGAAATCATAGCTAAGAATAGATAGAAAAGAATTGAATAGAATGGCCTTTGGGGCCACTCAGGTTCTTTACAAAATACTTGTGAATATCAGTCTTGCAGGAAGACATTTAGTGACTCCGAGAACTTGTGATGAGACACAAATAGGCAACAAATGAAAACTCCCATTCACACAGGGGTGAGGGACCAGCAGGTTCAAGAAATATCACACAGCGCTCCCATGTTTATAGCAGCACAGTTTGAAATAGCTGAATCTTGGAAACAGCCCAAATGGCCATCAACTGAGGATTGGATAAAGAAGATGTAGGATTTTTTTTTTTTATATAGAGTGGAGTACTACTCAGCATAAAGAAAGATAAACTTGAGACATTTATAGCTAAATGGATGCACCTTGAAGCCATACTCTTAACTGAAATAAATAAGACATATGTGTAAATACTGAATTATTTCTCTGGTGTGAAGAATTGAAAGTGTAAATGAGGACCAAGATGTATAATAGATCGTGTGCAATAGGAAGAGAATATTCGAAGAGGAAGGGGAACTAGGGAGGGGGATGGAGGAAAGGAAAGAAGGGAAAGAAAAAAAATTTTTAAAGAAGGAAAAAATGGAAACAAAGCTTATGTATGTAGGGAGGCAAGGAGGGGTTGAAGAGTAGGAAGGGGAATGGGAAAAAATAAGAACCAAGTTACATCATGTACAGATACAAATTCCTAATGATGAATGTGATCATAATGTACACATAAATGTATCAATGAACTTAATTTTCAAAAAAGAAATATTGCACAGGCTGAGAGTCCAAGTAGAAAGTATGAAACTGTTATCCCTTACTCATTTAGACAGTTTCCCTCAGTGTGCCCAAATTATTTTCAGTAGAAATAAAATAAATCAGATGCACATAGATTAAAATCTGACTAATACTGCTATTTTTTTGTGCGTGATCTTGGGTTTACTAAAGAATCTTGTTCAGCCTCAAGTTTTCTCAGATACAAAATAGCTATAAAATTCTTTCTTGGAAACTTACTAAAAGGATTAAATAATATCATAACATGTATAAATAGGCTAGGAGAGTGGAGGGCCTATTGTCGGGGATCTCAAAAACATTCATGCACTTTCTTTATTTCTGTGATTCTTAGCCATCAGAAAGGCAAAACATAGGCAGGAAGTTGGATGAGCATTCATGAGCCTCTGACTTTAACCTGATGTGGAATGTAGTAGTTGAAACTTCTGGACTTATAAGGAGAAAGCCTGGTACCAGACTGACTCATCCTTACCTTGGCATTTTTATTTTCAGTTTATACATAGCAGCCACCTTGCCCCTTTACAGATCTGAATGACAAGAGTGTTGGACTCTAGAGTCATTATTGTTTGTTTGCTTGTGTTTTGAGACAGGGTCTCCCTATGTCATCCAGGATGGCCTTGAACTTGAGGCGATCCTCCTGCATCAGCCTTCTGAGTGCTGGATTTACAGGTGTGTGCCATCATTCCCAGCTGTAGAGTCTTTTTCCAAGCAAAAGTTTTGGCAGCAATGGTGGTTTTATTTTGCTACTGGGACAACTAGGTATTCTGAGGACACTTCAGTTACTAGCCACAGAGTGCAGAGTGGTCTTAAAGAAAAGGAAAAACATGAGAATTCCCTGTTTGAAAAAAATTTTCTGCATGAAATTTGTGTCAGTAGAATAAGACTTAAGTGAGTAAGTGTGCTTTAGGTGCTAGAAACAGGACAAAGGACAGCTACACAAACATAGCCCCTGTGCTGAAGAGAAGCTCAGTTCAGAGAAATGTGCTTAGAGGTCCAAGAGCTTAGGCCATTGGCTCTGCTTTCCTTTTGCTTTTGTGTGGAAACAGGCTCAGAGTTAAAAGCGTTCCGGCTGAAAATACTGGAGTTTCAGGATGCTGACCACATGTCACTATGACAAAGGCAAGAAGAAAATGAATTTCCTAGCACTGAATTTCTTAGACTCATGCTGGATTTTAAGATATATACTCTCCAAGAATAGACCATGTGACTCTGTCTCATCCCGGAGAGTCTTTTTTGGACATTAGACAGTTTCAGGTCAGGGACATAGACACCAGCTCTTTTTCTCTTTCCACAGTTAGTCTTACTTACTCTTCTGATGATGAAGATGCCAGGATGGATACATTTCAAGGAAATGAACAGTTTAAAATGTTGCCTGTTTAAAAATTAAAATTAATTTGCCCTGCAAGTCATGAGTCTCATTTTAATAGTGTATTGAATAATTCAGAAGCTGCAGAGTTTTTCAAAGCTTGTGCTGCAGTTCTCAGTTGTCTTGCTTGGGAAGCAGCCCATGCAGAGATGCTTAGCACAGACAGAAAAAATTCTCCTGGGGTCTGCAGAGCACAGGACCTTAGGGATTATGGAAGATTAGAAGATTTTCAGGAAAGAACTAAAGGAAACATAGTTTGACCCTAACTTGTGCACTTTTCTGAGAGAGACAAGGAGGTTCAAAATGTGTATGAGAATGAATTACTTATGGGTCACCTATCTCTGCATAACCCTTTTCATAATGCAGGGTTCATTGCCTAGCTATAATTATTATTATTATTATTATTATTATTATTTATTATTATTTTGAAAATTGAACCCAGGACCTCATGTGGGCTAAGCATACACTCTGTCACTAAGCTACAGCCCCATTCCTATTACCTTTACACTTATATTCTGTATCATAATTTCTCAATTTTTGTCACTCTTAAATTAGCAATACTACAGATGTGGAAACTTGCCTCATTTTTGCTGGGTATTTCTCATACTTAATTATTTCCTGGCCATAAGTAGGTGCTATATAAATGTTTAATTCTTGATACTGGGTGTGTGAGAAAAAATCAGCACATAATTAGTGTGGAAGAATGTTTCTTATCTTTATTTTAATTCAGAATATAAAGGGAAACTGCTCTTTTGGTTCCAAATGTTTTCCTTTTGTTTAATAGACTTATTTTCCTTCTATGTATTCATACTCCTTCCAACTATTAAGGCTTTGCAATTAGTTCTCTTACCCATCCACTTAGATGCCTTCTTGGTCCTTGCCCTTACAAATCGTGAGGCTGAGGTTCTGTTTTGGTCTTTGTTCATCTTTGTGGAAATCCCAGTGAGAGACAAAGAGCATCCTCTCCATTCTATTATTAAGGTGATAGCCTATGGAGCCACAATCCCTGAGGGCTGGGTATTTCCAATACAGCAAAGTTTGACAAAATCTTCCCACAAAGCTGCAGTTCAAGAATATAAAATTAGCACATGAATCTATGGAGTGATTCATTCATTGACTTTTTCTTTTAAAAAATGTGATCCTAATACGAATACTTCTTTCTTGGGAGACCTGTCCATTTTACTCAGTTTTCTCTCTTAGAAGACTTGCACCTAAAAGTTCTGTTCAATTTCTGACGCAAAAAGAATGAAAACAAATGAAAAAAAAAAAAAAAAAGAGCTGCCACCCAGAGGAAGAATTTGTTCTTCAATTCCTTATGAATCATTGAAAAGAAAACATTTTAGCTGTCATCTCTATTTAGGAAATAGCGATGTGATTCTGAAAGCTTTTTAACCCTAGTTATGGTCTTAAATATAAAACCTCTTATTGGGTATTGCTTAGAGACTTTGGAAAACTCTAGGGTTAAGCTTTTCAGTCAATTAAAAATCTGTTTCTTAAATACAACTTGTATGGACTAGCTGGGTCAGTAAAAGGTGCATGGCTACCAAAACAGAGCAAAATATCTGTGCACTTTAGGTTTCATTAATTTTAGTAGATTTCACAGTGAAGGAGATAATAGTGCTTCAATTTTCTTTATGCACTGATCACAACTTGGGTCACTGCATTCGTCTTTGGGAGATTTTAGGAACAGAACGTTTTCTTGCAGGAGGATGCTCAGAGGCAGGTCAGTATGGGGGAAGGGCTCAGAAGGTGGTGTCTGAAATTGTTTGAAGAAACAGAACTTGCACACTAAAAAAAATCTTACACTCTTTTCTTGGAAGAGGCTTTAGAGAAGCGTCAATTTACCAATAGTCCAAAAAGAGCTTGGAGGTGGGTAGGTTGCATTCATATCAACCCAAGATTCTTGCAACTTCCTGACCTCCTTATCCCAAAGATCACAAAATCCTGTTGAATTCCCCAACACATGTAGAGAGATAGCTTCTTTGTGTCCCGTTGTTACCCTCAGCTTGGTCTAACAACTCTACCCAGATTAGTAAATATTCATGGAGCACCTTCTTCAAGGTCCTTTGTGGAGGCATCTCTGGTTGGGGCAGGAAGGTGGGACAAGGGATGAAGAACACAGTGACAGGATATAGAGAGATTTGGGCTCTATTTCTGTTGCTTGGTAGTTGTGCAATCATGGAGACAATGTAACCTTTTCTAAGAGTTTGCTTTCTCATCTGTGAAATAAACAAAATCATATATCCTCTTGGAGTTGTGGTTGGGATTAAATGTCATAGCATATGAGAACATGGTTGGTTTGATAAATGGCTAGCTTCCTTTCTTAGTTGGGCTGGCTGGTATCTAATATTTACTAGATAACTGAAAAGAAAAATTCTTTCCAATTTCTGCTCATTTTATTCTCTTAAAAATATCTCCCTTAAATTTCATCCTCAGTTTCAAAGCTCTTGGAATAAAAGAAGCACGATTCTAGTAGAGGGTCAGGTTTTATAGTTGTTTCTAAACTATTCGTTATGGTTTAGATCGAAAATGTCCCCCAAATGTTCTATGTCCAGAGGTGGGGCCTGGTTCGAAGAGGCAGGTCACTGTAGGCTTGATCTGAAAGAGTGTATTCTTCTCCTCAGCTGCTCTCTACCTTTTCTCTCTGCTTCCTCGCCACCTTGGGTTGAGCAGCTTGAACCAGCCAGCCATGGACAGAGCCTACTGGAAACTGTGAGCAAAACAAACCTCTTCTTTAAACTGTGGGCGTCAGGTATTTTGCCCTAGAGACTGGAAAATGACAAATATGCTAGTTTTATCTAGTAAGGGTGTTGGTTAACAAATTGATTTATGTGAATTGTTACTAATCTTCATAGCAGCCTTTCAGGGTAGGTACAGTATATTACTTTGACTGCTTTGTGGAGGAAGAAGCATGGGATTTGAGTGATTTGCCCCAGGATATGCATCACTACAACACAAAGACAGGGATCAAATCCAAGCTAGTAGGGATGAAATCCATGCTTTTACTGCAGCAACACAGTTTTTTGAGTCCT
The DNA here is from genome assembly GCF_053883595.1 of Heterocephalus glaber. Taxonomy (NCBI): domain Eukaryota; kingdom Metazoa; phylum Chordata; class Mammalia; order Rodentia; family Bathyergidae; genus Heterocephalus; species Heterocephalus glaber. The sequence goes on along the minus strand of NW_028258294.1, from coordinate 25,773 downwards.
TGGAGACAAACACTTTATCTCAAGCCTTTTTGTAATCTCTTTTAATAATAAAACAGGTGTTTAATAGTAATGTATTTAATTGGATTGAATTGAACCAATTGATTATTTCATCACTATCATTTTCTTCCCTGTTTATATTATTGATGTTTGATTCCCTGTTTATATTATTCCCTGTATTATCTCTAGTAATAACTATTAATACTCATTTCCTAGAGCATAACTAAAAGTAAGTCACCTATCTGTTAAAATTATTTTTTCTACCTCTTGAAAGTGATTACAAGGAGGGAAAGGAATAAATGTGAGAAAAGGAAAAAACGGAAACAAAGTCTTCGTAAATAGGGAGGGGTGGAAGGGTTGAAGGGAGGGCAGGGTAATGGGGAAAATAATAAGAACCAAGATACATCATGTAAAGGCACAAATTACAAATGATGAATGTCATTATATTGTATACCTAAAATGTACCAATAAACTTTAGTTTATGTGCTGCCAAAGCGAGCACTGTACCAATAAACTTAATGAATAAAAAAAGAATTTGACAAATGCTTTCAATTAAATTCACAGGCTGTATTGAATAGGACATTCATGTTTTAAAGTTTAAAAGTAATCGAGGTTGAAAAATATTGAAACATATGTTGTGATGATGATGATGATGGTGATGATGATGATGATGATGATGATGATATGATGTTTTTAGTACCATGAATTTTGGAAATGTTTTCTTGAAATTTTATGGACTCACATTTATTTTCAAGGATATTTATATCTAAGTAATACATGTAATCTAATACCACTTTCAATAATTTTTCTATACGGATACAGTTCCCATCATTTAATAGATGACACCCCACTCTTGACATTCCTGCTGTCTGCAAATGTGGAGGCCGCGTTTGGGAGACAAATTGGTTCAAGGGAAAACTCACTGTTTTTTACATCAAATGGGTCTGACTTTTAATCTTCATTCTACTTTTGGCAAGCCTTTTACTTGGACTCAGTGCATCAACCTGTACATGTTCTGGCTCTTCCGTACATCACCATGACAGTGATTCTTCTAAATCCCCAATATAATAATCTTCGCCCCTGTTGAAAACTCTTTATTCCCATTTCTATAACATGAAGATCAGAGTTCAGAGGATGACATTCAGTATCTTCCACAATTTGACTTCATCTTTATTTAGTCCTAATGGCTCAAAGAATGGCATCTGTCAGATGTCCGTTGGAATGGTGGATATTCACTTTGAGAAGTTTAATTTTATCATGCTTCCATTTCCTTATCTGTAAATTAGGGGTAGTAATAGTGGTGTTTACAAGACCATTGTAAAGAATATATCATATATTGCTTATGCTCTGGGGTCAAGATTTTATTTACACTATTATTCAAAGAATATGTGATTTTTATTGTATATTATTGATTTATTTTTCTTCAAAAGTCCCTTGCCTTTGAGAAACTGGAGAAAAGGATGGTACAGGGGAGCTTGAAATTTCTAATTTCTAGAAATTACTTGAATTGAACCATCCTCTATAATTTAGATAATAAATTTTGGATGGTTTAATCTCTTTGAATAGGTAGCTCTATTAAATCTGCTCCCTCCCCATATGAGATTGGGCTGGTGCTGTCTGTGGCAGAAGGCATGGGTGGGCTGGCTTATCACACGGGGCCCTTCTGCTGCCCTCTAACTCTTCTCATCACCATGGCAAGGTGATTTTTGCCTGGCCTTTGGCACAGAGACCGAAGTTTACGACAGGTGAACTCATGCTCTATTCTCTGGCCCCCAAAAGGATTTGTGGTTCTTCTGTCTCTCTCCCCTTTAGCTCTCTCACTCTTTCCCTGGTGTCTGAGGATGGTCTTGGTTAACTCTGTTTAATCAGTGCTGCCAGTAGCCCTCATCTGTGGTGTTGCTTTGCTCTAGTCACAGTGTACACCATGCCCAAGAGGAAAACTACTGGCTTTGGAGATGTCAAATTAGATACTTCTCCACCTAAACTAATGGTGTGATTATTATTATTTAAAAATTTTATTTACTTATTTTTTTAACTTTTTAAAATTAATTTTATTTGTACATTTTAGGTATAATGACATAATATAATGACATTCATCATTGGAGATTTGTACCTTTACATAATATATCTTGATTCTTATTTTCTCCCCTTCCCCTGCCCTCCCTTCAACCCTCCACCCCTTCCTATTTACAAAGACTGTTTCCATTTCTTCATTTTCTTATATTAATTCCATTCCCTCTACTTTTCCCCTACGCCTCCAACTTCCCTTTCTTTGCCCTTTCCATTTCTTCAATTTCTATTTACCATTTCTCTTCTATTAATTCACCCCTACTTTCCCCACCTTCCCTTCCTTCAACTCACTTATTTCCTATTCTATTTACTATTTATTTATTTATTATCAGTTTTCACACCAGAAAACACAAGTATTACATACGATGTGTGTCCTATTTATTTCACTTAGAGTATTGCCTCAGTGTGCATCCATTTAGCTATAAATGCCTCTAGTTTCTCATTCTCTATGGCTGAGTAGTACTCCATTTTATGAAAAAGAAAAAAAAAAAACACCACATTTTCTTTATCCAGGCTCCAGCTGATGGCCAATTGGGCTATTTCCAAGTTTTAGCTATTACAAACTGTGCCGCTATGAACATGGTTGCATATATATCACTGTGGTATTATTCTTTTAGGAAGCTGGGTCAAATGGGACCTCTAGTACTAGTTCTTTGAGGTATCACCATACTGGTGTGATTATTTTTATTCTAAGTTGCTAAGGGACTACTTTGCCTTAGGCTCTGTACTGAAGTTCCAAATGTAGATCAGGATACAACTCATGCTGCCTGGCACTGAGATTTTTGCTTTTTGAGACATTATCTGCTTATTTCGGTTTCATTTCTAAAGAAAGACGACCTACTCTACTATGGGAAGCAGGCATTTTGTTTTTCTTTAGGGCTGGAGGAAACACCTCTGAGGTTCTGGCTTCTTCTTTCCCTGGTTATTGTAAGTGGAAGAGATGTTTTCTCTACATCATGGAAAAAAACCTGTGATCTGAGTTGTTTGGGTTGGTTCTTGATACTGGGGACATGGGACAGCCAAGAATTAGCAATTATCTACCTCTCCTCAACATACAGTTCAAAGCATCATAAGTGCTCAGTAAACTTTAGTTGCTGTTATTTTTTAACCACTCTTACCTTTCAACATACTCAACTATAGTTTCTTGCATACTAAATACTATTTTCTATATGAATCTGCATTTTATTTTATTTTATACCTTCAATAAAGATGGTTTATTGAACAACCATAGAAAAATTTAATTTTGAAAGTTCTTGAAGAATATGAAACAAATTTAAAAACCAGGAAAAATATTTTTTAAACAATGATAATATTAAAAATACCTAACATTTTAAAGTACTTCACATATTCCAGCAGCTTTATATTTATTATCACATTTACTCCTTGCGTTGGACCTGAGGCAAGTATTATTGCCATTAACTTTAAAGGAGTGAATTTATTTTCTCAAGGTCACAAGAGTAGGACATGATAGAACCAGAATGGGAGGCCAGATTTTCTGATGGCAAAGTTCATGCTCTGATCGTTATGTTTTATTAGTTTCCATGCTACCTTGACTTTGAGTTCATTCTCTAATCCTTGTACATCTTGAACTTCCTTCACCTTATATACTCTGAGCTCTAGCCATAGACCACATCTTCCTGCCCTTGAAGACTCCTGATATTCTTTCCCAATTTGGCTTTGCTTACTTTGCATCTCTGCTTGCAATGCTATCCTCACCACCACTCTACCTCTACTTCAATGTCACTTTCCTTTCGTATTCTCACTTCCTCCCAAGTTGCAATTAATACTTGCGCTTATACTCCATAAGTTCCATTATGAGGTTTGTTTGTCAGGGCATATTACTCAGACTTTCTGTAGGAAGGTAGCTTTTTGTTGTTGTTGTTTGTTGTTGTTGTTGTTGTTGTTGTTGTTGCTTTGTATTGCATATTAGTAGTACAGAATAGTGAGATTTGTTATGACCTATTGGAACACAAGTGTTATATATTTTTATTATTTTCTTTTAAAAATGTTTAATGATTTTCACTCCATGACACCTTGAGCCTTTTATTTTACCCTCCCTCTAATCTTTTCCCCATCTTTAGAAGATTGTAGGAGTGCTTTCTGGGCGTGTATCTGTTTCCTTAAATTGAATGAGGGTTTTTGGCATGCAAAGGTAGCTCCTTTCTTTATTGTTGAAATAAATGGAATCAAAGATAAGCCTTTTATCACTGTGAATCACGTAAAACCTTAACTGGAAAAAGGGATGTTGCACTTCTGATGACTGTCTGTTGGCACATCTGGTCGAAGCAGTCAAAGTAGTTAGGTCACAGAGGGTGAAGACAGTTAAAAAAAAAAAAAAAGATTACAAAGTATCACCTGGAGGCTTTCAGGGATCAGGAGAGGAAGTATTTCACACTGGAGTCTAATTTGAAGCATCATCTCAGGATTACTTATAAGCATTTACTGTATGCCAGCTACAGTTTTAATGCTGAGCACACAGTGAAGGACCAACAAAGACCCCCTCATTGTACTTATAACTATTTGGAAAAAAAAAAAAACCCAGCTGACGATAGCAAATTATTGTTTATAGAGTTGAGGAAGATAATGGTAGTAGTGGTAAGAACAGATTTTAGGAAAGTGATAGAATGCAAATTTTTGTTTAACCACATTAAGTTTGAGATGTTTATTAAACATCTAGTTGAAAGTGTCAGGCAGTTGAGGAGAGATTAAATAATTAGTCGAATGCCTAATTTCCAGGAAGAAATTATGGGCAGAAATATGGATTTGGAGTCGCTGCATGTCATCTTCAAGTTCAGTCTGTATGGAGTCTCAGGGCTGGGCTGGAGAGTGTATGGGCAAAAATGGAGAAGACAGGGGATTCATGACAGAACCCTAGGGCTGTCAAGTACAGAAAGTTAATTTCTCAGCTAGATAGCCCTGTTCTATGTTACACTGCATAAATATTTATTTTTTGAATTATCCCCATCATTGGTAAAATACTGATTAAATATCCCTTTTGGTCCCAGCTCAATTGGGTCCTTAAACAGGAAACAGTACACTGTGAGACACAGAGGAAGTGCCATTTCCCTTTAAAAGAGATGGAGAAGGTAAGCGTGGTTTGGTAGACTGATAGGAGAGGCATTTTATAGTATTCCTTACTCTTATGATAATTTTCTTTGGATTCAAACCTGAACACTATTTTGTTAAAGAAGAACTAGGATTTCCATTTAGATATAGTGAAAATGGATCATGTCTCCTCCCTAATGATATCTTTCAATGGCTCCTCATCGACCTCGTCTTAAATCCAAACTCCTCAAATTGGTTTACAGGACTTCTAAATCTGCTTCTTGTCATCCCTTTCAGTCTTGTCTCTGTCACTGTCCTCTTTTTTTTATCCCCAGCCATACAGGTCTTCTTCCTCCCTAGAATATGCTATAGTCTCTCTAGATTTGGGTTTTTATGTGCTCTTCCCCTATCTAGAATATTCCTCCTAGTGCCCTCTTCACTTGGTTGATTCCACTTATCCTTCTGGTTTCAGCTTAAATGTGACCACTTCTGCTTAATCAAGGAGGCCTTCTTTGACTCTCTGGAACAAATCAGATCTATGTGCTAAATGCTCCAAGGGCATGACCTTACAAAGACCCTATAAAACACTTAACATATTTTTAATGCTAATTGCTTATTAAATGGCTTCTCATTAATGTTTTCTTTGCTTTTCCTTCCCTTTCTTCTCTATCACCCCCACCTCTGCCACTCCATTCCCTCTCCCATTGCCCACCCTCCCTCTTTCTTTCTGTCACTGGGGATTGAACTCAGGGCCCTCACACTGAGCTACATTCCTAGTTAGTTCGTTCTAAGACAAGGTCTTACTGGGTCACTAAGTTGCCCAGGCTGGGTTCAAACTTGCCATCCTTCTACCTCAACCTCCTCAAATACTTGGATTTCAGACATGGGCCACGTTGCCCAGCTCTGGTTATGTTTAAACAATAGAGCCTGCTTTGGGTCCGGGACCTACTACAATTCCTGAAAATTGAGAGTACTAAATGCTCACTTTGAATGAGTGAATTAGTAGCTAAATAGATAAACTAGATAAACAGATAAAGTAAGCTAGTCCTATGAGGCATCTCTTGGAGATCACTATTAGACTTTCTTCCTAGCTTAGGTTTCAAATGTTGGTTCCCAAACACAGGTCATGCAATACTATCCCAATTAGATATGGAACAGTTTCATGGAAGTTAAGTGATGTGTGTACCATTTCCTAGTTGGTAAAGATACCTTGAGAAGCACAGTCTGGGCTGGGGAGTAGAACAGAGAGCACATTGCCTTCTATGCTTGTACAATTGGTAGAGGTTTCTTTCTTACCTGACAGCGTAGCTCGCATTCCTGGGATCAGAGGTCTACCAGCCAAACTGCAGGGCAAATTCAGAAAAGGACTTCAGAAATTCTGTAATTTCTCTGACTCCATGACTTTTCTAATGTCTTTCCTTTTTCCCTGAATTGCATTTCCTCTCTTCTTAGATCTCGTCTTTTAGGTGTCCTGATAGCATCCTGCCCTTACCCTGTTTATCACACCATTCGTATAACTTGGCATCATATTTTGTCACTTTTAGGTATTATCCTTGTCAATTTAATGATTAGCTAAATAAAAACACATCTCAACCTTAAGGATTAATAGCTCAAGGGTCTTTCAAAAGAAAACAGACACAGTAACAATTACGGCACAATGTGCCAAGGCATATGATAGAAATATATCAATAGTGAGGTGTAATCTGACGGGTGTTGTACAGATGAGTTCTAGAGACTGGCAGCCTGGATTTCAATCTTAGTTTTATCACTAATAACCTCTGTGATTTGGGGTAACTAAAAAATGTTCTCAAACTTTATTTTTCTAATCTGAAAAATGGGAATTAAAAAACCCCATATGTATTAGCTATGGTGATTATAAAATAGAAAATTGAGCTCTAAATGGCTGAAGCATAGAAATTGGGTGCCAAGGAAAAGTTTCATGAAGGATCTGATGGCTTCAGTTCATTCTCTTCAGATTTTTAAAGATTTTCTAGTAAAGAAAGTATAGTTGAGAAGGGTATAAAGAATTCCAGGCTAAAAACAGCACGTATAGAAATATGAGAGAGTTTGACAGTTTTGGAAGTTGTAAGCAGTATTTTGGTGCAGCTAGAACATAAGGTACATGTGTACACAAAGCAAGAGAAACGGCTAAAGAAATAAGGGTGGGGCACAATCTTATTTATATACTATGAATTTAATACTTGATCTGGTAAGTCATAGGGAGCTATTACAGGATTTCTAGCTGGAAAAGTATCATGACTTTAGGAGCAAATTACTGTGGTGTTGACTGAGAAGTGCCAATGGATTGAGTTCAGGAAGTGGCAACACTGATGGGATAGGAGAAATGAAATGGGAATGGAAAGACTGACAAGTTGAGGGGGCTTGGGGTTGAGCAAGAGATGATGACTCCATGGTTACTGATTTCAGTACCCTCAATTTCAAAGAGGCAGAAGCTGGCAGATCTCATACATTTTGTAGAACCTTTAAAAGCCACAAGGACATGCCTTCAGGAACATTTGCATTCAGGTATAAAAAGTACATATAGAAAAGAGTTTTGTGTTGAGTAGTCCAGACAGCTTTGACTCAGTCTGTCAAGATCTATTATTGTTTTTTCTGCTAAGATGATTGGTGGGGAAATCACTTAAGAAGCACATTGCAAACCAACAAATACCATAAAGTAGTCATGTCTTCAAAGCTAAAGAGCAACAAGATAGGCCAGGGATTTAGCTCAGTGGTTTTGCCACTTGCTGAGCAAGCACAAGGACCCAAGTTCAATCCTCGGTACCAAAAATAACCCCAAAACAAACAAATAAAGAGCAACAAGAGAAGACCATCATATAAATGTTATTTATTTTATACTTATATAAACTCATACAATTTGCATTTATGCATACATGTACACATATACACACATGCACACACACACAAACACACATCCACATCACCCAACAAAGTGTTAGTAGTTCAGCAGATTCTGAGGCCTGGGAATATGGCAGAATGTTGGTGCTTAAAGAGAGATTAGCTGTTATTACCCAAAGAAGAATAAAGAACTGAAGGGGAGGAATCCAGAGATGTGGAATTGGAATTTCACAGCCATGACAGCCTTCAGAATGGATAAGACAACAGAAGATGTCTCCTAGCTCTTCTGATTATTAGGTAACTTTTGTTAGAGTCAGTTTTCTAAACCTTCAAGTGGGGATAATGTTCTTTGCCCAACTACTACATATGGCATCTTTGAGAATCAAAAGGAGCCCCGAGTGCTTTGGTGAGGGTTGCAGCTGTATAAGCATAAGGTGTCCACTCCAGGGTCTGTGAATTCCTGAGCATGTCTCATTCCTGTCTGCATCCTCCCAGACATAATGTGCATACTCATAAATGTCTGCAGTGCAGTGGTGACATTCGAACAGAGGCCTCATGGAGATGCAGTACTTAATCTAAAAGTGTACACTTATATACATTTATAACTATGGAGACATAGGCACTCCAGGAGGAAATATTTGGTAGCAAGGACATCTTAAGGACCTCTCAAGTGACACCATCTAGACATTTATCTGGTATGTTTCAGAAAGCTGCACCGTTTAGCGAAAAAAGAAAGGAATTTGGGCTTAGGAATCATTGTGTGCATTGGAAGGCACACCCAATATGTGACCCTGGATTGGTCATTTAATCTGTGTATCATTTTTCCTGCCTGTTAAAGAGGGAAAGTAATGTATGCTTGTCCTGTTGTTTCTCTCAAACCACTGTCAGGAAAAAGTGAGACTGTCGTCAAAGGGCTCAAGATAAAGACAGATCTGGGTGTACGCTTCTTTTTCCTATTTATGTAGTGCATTCTTGTTGGCACCCTGCCCAGCACCGCTGGGTTGGGTCAATTCTATAGTTTCCATGTTACCCCCAGCTATGGCCTCCTTTTGCTTTTCTGGCCTGCACCCATGACTTCTTCAGTGGTTTGCCGCTTTGACAAGTTCAGAAAGTTGACAACTCTCTGGACACCTTCAACTAAGGACTGGCTTCTCAGTCTAGCTCTTTTGGTCATCTACTTAGAGGCAAAATCTACTCTCCAGTGCTCCCTTGTTGGATCAGGACTGTGCCTGAGTCCATCCTTGCTTGGGTTCTTTCTCTTCCCTCTTTTATTTTCCCCAATCCAGCACAATTTTCTCCTAGGAGCTCCTTCTAATAAATTATTTGAGTACAAATTCTCATTTCAAGGTCAGGAAACTTGATCTAAGACAATTCACCATTGTGTAACTTTAGTTAAGGTGACTTATTTGTAAGGAAACACTTTTTTCCTCATCCAGGAAATATAGTGACATTATCAAATAATGTTATTGATTATTACATTTTAACTATTCAGTAAATGGCATCAGTTATTTCTAAGTATGCTGTAAAACCTACAAATAGTGTGTTAACTTTTAATTTTATTTATTTATTTATTTTATTAAATTCTTTTATTGGTACATTTTAGGTATACAACACAATTACATTTCTCATTGGGAATTGTACCTTTACATAATGCATCTTGGTTCTTATTTTTATCCCCCTTCCCCTGCCCTCCCCTCACCCCCTCCACCCCTCCCCACTTGCAAAGATACGGTTGCCATTTTTTTCCTTTCTCATCTTTTTTCCCCTCTTTCCCCTCTGCCCTCCCACCTCCCCTGCCCCCCTAGACCTTTTCTTCCTGTTACACAATATCAATTATACATTTTTTAAATTAAAATATCAAGACCTAGGTGACATTACCACAGATTGTACAGAATTTAAAAGGATATAGAAAGCATATTTCAAAAATCTGTTTTGAAACAAATTTGACAACTCTTAAGAAGTACCTTGGAAGACAAATTGATGAAACTAACTCTGGAAGAAATAAAAAATTTGAATAGCACCTATTAAAGAAGGTATATTCCTAGCTTGAAAACCTACCTATATGACAAAGACAGGCTCATATACATTTTAACTGATAAATTACATCAAACATTTAAAGCAGAAAAAAGAAGGAACACTTCTCTCCTCATTTTAGGAAATCAACATTGTGCTAATCCTAAAACTGGATAAAGATAATAGAAGGAAAAAGTATGAACATAGAGAGAAATTTGTTTAAGAAAACAAACTATTAGAAGTCAGATCTGGCAGTATGTAGAAAGTGGTTTTGTTACAGGGATGGCAGTGTTGGTTCAGCATTGGAAGATCCACCCCCCAAAAGTCATCATTTTAACAGAGGAAAGGAAAAAGCCATATGATCCTGTCACTAGTTGGAGAAAAAGTACTGGACTAAATTCTACAGCTGTTCATGGTCAAAGTTATCAGGAGACTAGAAATAGAACAGAAACTTCTCAACAGATCAAAGACATGTACTCCATACTTTCAGCAAAAATGCCTTATATGAATGGAAAAGATACTATGCTTTCTCCCTAAGATGGGGAACAAGGGCAGATATGCCTACTTTTCATCTGTCCATTAAACTTTGAAAAACCATTTCCAAATACAAAAATGTAGATTATTCAAAGTGGATTTTCATACACACACACACGCACACACACACATGCACACACACAATTCTGCTGCAAACAGTAGGCCAAAAAGAAAAGAAAAGTTTCCTGGCATGTTTCTTTTTTGAAAACCCACAAGACTATTCATAAATCCAATTAGAAAGAGGGTGTGCAAAACCACCAATGCTGGCAAAATCCTGAAGACATGATTTTGGCTGAAGTAGAGAAAAAGTATAAAGCGCTACCTGTTCATTTAAATACTTTTTATGTTTTGCAAGAAATACTAAGGGCTAAGAAAATACAGGCATTATGATCTGGGCTTTTTAGAGAACCAGCACACCAAGATTTGTCTCTTAAGCATCAGTATGGAAACTTTGCTTATGGAAAACACAGAGCTGCATCAATACAACACGCGCACGAGCTGTATGCAATATATGGATTTATAGATGACTGTAAGAATATTAAATATTAATACATAGTGAAATTATATATGTTTATTTACTTAGTTGAGACACTTATTGTACATTCTGAATATCTAACACATTGTTTATCTTTCTCTACAAAATTGCACTGATATCTGAATAATATAATAACAACAATTAGGAATATGAACTAATTGATAGATTGTCAAGTAGAAGTAAAATCTTTATATGTAGATGAAATGATCATCTACAGAGAAAATACTATGAAATCTCTAGGAGCCCCTAGAACTTGTATTTGACTTTAGCAGGATTAGAAAACACAACGTATATATAAAAATTCAGGTCTGTGTATACTTGCTAAAAATGAAGAATTGGATATTGAAATTTAAAACTTATGTAGGAGTACAAAGGACCTAGAAAAGGAAAAGGAAAAAGAAAAAACAAAACAGTGTTGGAAGACGTTTAGTACCTAATTTTAAGACTTCCTCTAAAGCTGCAGTAATCAAGACAGTGTTGGCGTAAGGAAAGACATATAGATCAATGGAATAAAACAGAGAATCTAGAAATAGAACCACACATATATGGTCCACTGAGTTTTGAAAGATTATTTAACATTAACATTTTATAGAACATAAACTCAATTCAAGAGCCGAGGAAAAGATAGTGTTTTCAGCAAATGGCACTAGAACACCTGGTATCCGTATGTAAAAAATTAACCTCAACCCTTTATTTCCATGCATAAAAATAACTTGAAAGGATCTATGAACCTAAATATGAAAGACTAAAACTGTAACACTTTGGGAAGAAATTATAAGGGAAAATGTTCATGAACTTAGGGTAGGCAAGAATTTCCTAGGATACACAAAACATGGTGTATAAAAGAAAGAAATTGATAAATGACATTCCATCAAAATTTAGAACTTTAAATGACATCAGTAAGAAAATGAAAAGTAGTCCTTATAACAGACCATATTTATAGTACATATAACCTAAGACCAGAATATATAAAGAGCTCTTACAGCTCCTTAATAGACGACCCAATTAAAAAGTAGACACAAGAAGATGATAAATAGCCAGTACAGATACGTATTGACTTATCATTTTCATGACTTTTCTTTTTGTTGGATTCTCCCCTTTGCGTTTAATTTCTTGTCATGCCCAATAGATTAATTCTCCTGGGTTTCCTGGGGTTGTGATCCTCATTATCTTTTCCTAGGATTTTGTCTAAAATTTTTAGAGTGCTGGTTTGGTATTCATGAAGTTTCTAAGGTGCTCTTTGTCATGAAAGTATCTTATTTCACCATCAATTCTGAAAGATAGTTTTGCAGGGTACATCAATCTGGGTTGGAGGCTGTTTTCCTTTAGGGCTTGAAATACGTCACTCCAAGATCTTCTTGCCTTGAGGGTTTGCATTGAGAAGTCTGCTGTGATTCTGATGGGCTTCCTTTGTATGTGATTTGTTTCTTTTCTCTAACTGCTTGTAGAATTTTGTTCTTCTGTTGGGTTTCTGGAATCTTAACTATTATATGCCCATGTGTGGATTTTTTTTTTTTGATCAAGGCTAGTTGGAGTCCTATGTGCCTCACTGGTCTGTATGTCAAGTTCTTTTCCTCTCCTTGGGAAGTTTTTCTGCTATCACTTCTGTGAAGTTTTTTTATGTCATCTGCACTCTCTCCTGTTTCTTCACTGACTCCGATCAGTCTTATGTTATTCTTCTTTGCATCATCTAGCAGCTGCTGGATTGATTTCTTTTGTTCCCTTACTATTTTAAAGCAATTTTTCTTTTCCTCATCCCTAATTGCAATCTGATCCTCTGTGTCTGAAATTCTGCCCTCACATTGGCTCATTCTGCTGCATAAGCTTTCAGTGGAGTTTTTAATCTCCTGGAAATCTATTTTTATCTGTTTTATGGATTCCATTTGTTTCCTATCATGTTCCTCATGTTCCTCTATTTTTTAATCTGAGTCTTCTCTAGATTTATTAGTCATGTCTTGCACTATGGGCACAATCTCTGCTGTTATCTGAGAAATTATTTCTGATTTCATTTTTTTCCAGATCTTCTTTTGTTGCCAGTTCAGGGAGGCCAGGTGGTTGAGTATCAGAGTGTTCCATCTCCTTTCCCTTTGGGGTTGCTTTAGGTGATCTGGAAGTCTGGTTTTGAGACTTGATTACGTGTCTTCTCATTTTGACAGGGGGGGGGGTTGTTGCTGGCACCCACGTGGCTCACCTTCTGTGCACTGATGGGGGTGGCACGGAGGCCTGGAAGCCTCCTCCTGGGTGCTGGGAGCGGCTCACCTCCTGTGTGACTACTACTGAGTTTTAAGAGCAATAGCCATATCAGGTTGATAATGAAATAATACCAATTGTGAAAATTCAGAAAAACATGTTGGTAAAATTTCCTAAAAGAACAAATTGTTGTTCTTGGTCAAAAGCTTATTGAGATATACCAAAAAAGTCCAAATCTGCACCTGATGATTTAAGATTGTGATTTGTACAAGTTTTGGGATGGATATATTTCTTTAACACCAAGAATATTTTTCATTAATTCCAACCACCGAAATATTTGGTAAATATATTAATGCTGTGAATGAAAAAAGAATTTAGGTTGAAATATATTCCCACAAGTATTTAATCTGAGAAAATAAACCACAGACTGATGTCAAATGGACAAAAACTTAAAAAAAAAAATGGTGTGAAAAATCAATAGCTTTCCTCTACATGAACAATAGACTCACTGAGAGAGAAATAGGGCAAACAATTCCTTTCACAATAGCATCCAAAAAACTGAAATACGTAGAAATCAACCTAACAAAAGAAATCAAAGACCTCTTCTCTGAAAACTATAGCACTCTGAAAAGAGAGATTGAAGATGATATCAGAAAATGGAAAGGCATCCCCTGCTCCTAGGTAAGAAGGATCAATATAGTGAAAATGGCCATACTTCCAAAACTGCTATATGGATTCAATGCAATCCCAATTGAAATCCCAGATGCATACTTCACAGACCTTGAGAAAACAATCCAAAAATTCATTTGGAACAAGAAGAGACCCAGAATAGCAAAAGCAATTCTAGGTAACAGAGACATGGCAGGAGGTATCACAATCCCAAAGTTGAAACTATACTACAAAGCTACTGTGATTAAAAACAGCATGGCACTGACAAAGAAACAGACCTGAGGACCAGTGGAACAGATTAGAAGATGCAGAAACAACTCCAGACACATTCAGTCATCTCATCTTTGATAAAGGAGCCAAACACCCCCACTGGAGGAAAGATAGCCTCTTTAATAAATGGTGCTGGAGAAATTGGGTTTCAACTTGCCGAAGATTAAAACTAGATCTATATTTCTCACCATGCAGTAAACTAAAATTGAAATGGATTAAGGATCTAAATATTAAAATAGAAACGCTGAACCGGCTGGAACAGAGGTTAGGTAGAACTCTTGAAGACACTGGTGTAGAAAAAGATTTTATGAATAAAACCTCAGTTGCCTGTGAACTAGCACAAACAATCAAGAAGTGGGATCTCTTCTCATTAAAAAGCTTCTGCACAGCAAGAGAAACCACCAACAGTGTGAAGAGACAATCCACAATGTGGGAAAAAAGCTTCACCTGCTGTTCCTCAAAGGTCTACTATCTAGAATCTATAAAGCACTTTAAAAAAATCAGACCTCCGAATTTAAAAATGCAATCCAAAAATGGGCATCTGAAATGAACAGACATTTCTACTTCTTCTACAAAGAAGTAGAAATAGCAAATAAACATATGAAAAAATGGTCAACATCACTAGTCATTTGAGAGATGCAAATGAACACAACGATGAGATTCCACTTCACCCCAGAAAGAATGGCTGCTATCGTGAAATCAACCAATAACAAGTGCTGGTGGGGCTGTGGGCAAAGAGCAACCCTGCTCCACTCCTGCTGGAAGTGTAGACTGGTGCAACCACTGTGGAAATCAGTATGGAGATACCTCAAAGAACTAGGACTGGAAGTCCCATTTGACCCAGCTATTCCCCTGCTGGGTATCTTCCCCAAAGAATTAAAAGAATCATATCACAGTGATATATGCGCACCCATATTCATAGCAGCACAATTTGTGATAGTTAAACCTTGGAAGCAGCCCAAATGCCATCAACTGGAGACTGGATAACGAAAATGTGGGTTTTTGTTTTTTTGGGTTTTGGGGTTTTTTTTTATAAAATGGAGTACTACTCAGGCACAAAAAACGAGAAATTAGAGACCTTTAGAGCTAAATGGATGTACATTGAGGCAATACTCTTAAGTGAAATAAACAGGACACACATGTGTAAATATCAAATAGTTTCTCTAGTGTGAGAAACTGAAAGTGTAAATAAGGACTAAAAGGTATGATAGATAATGTGAAATAGGAAGAAAAGGGGCAAAGGGGAAGGGGAAGTGGGAGGGGTAGGGGAAAGGAAAGAAGGCAATGGAATTAATATGAGAAACTGAAAAACTGGAAACAAAGTCTTTGCAAATCGGGAGGGATGGAGGGGTTGAAGGGAGGGCAGGGGAAGGGGGAAAAAGAAGAACCAAGAGAGATTATGTAAAGGTGCAAATTTCCGATGATGAATGTCATTATATTGTATACCTAAATTGTACCAATAAAATAAAAATTTTCTAAAAAATGATGTGAAAAAGATAACTAACCACACGGGTGCAGGGAAGCGTAGGGGGGGTGGGGCACAATGAAGGAGTATAAAAAATTTCCACATGGCTTTGGCTTTAGAATATTTTTACACTCATTTTTATTTTGGAATGGATATTGGAAAAGCATCTGAAATACACGCAAACTATTTGAAATCCCCCAGGGCAAGTTCAAACATGTCGCAACTCTTCTCCAGCTGTTCGCTAAGGGAAGTGAAGAAGCCTGGTCCTGGAGGAGGCTCATCGAACCCCGGGTCCTCCCAATTCTCAACCTAGTGGGCAAGCCCGAGGTCTGTGCACTAATCGTACCAACACAGTGTGACCTTTGAAAGGGTGACTGTGGAATTTCCACTGGGTGGGGAACAACCCAGCATTAGTCTTTCCAGATACTCAGGAGAACTTTGATTGCTCGCTTCCCTCTTACGTCAAAAGAAACTTCCCAATCTTAGAATATTTGGCGACTGTAGGTACATAAACCTGTTCTGTTCTTTAAGTCCTGCCTCTGCTCAAACCTGCCCACCGGTCTGCCTAATCTTCCTCTGACCCAGCCACCTCCTCAAGGTCTCTTGGTGCAGCACCGCCGGCCGCCACTCCTCCTCCAAGATAACCCACCCATTTGGGCACCGACTGCCTCTTGCACCGTGTCCTCCCCTCTTCCCGGAGCCAGTGGCACGCCGCGGCGCTTTAAAGCCCTGGTGGGCACAGATCTGCTCCTGCTTGGCGTAGAAGTCCTTGATAGAAGCTGCTCCTGCGGTCGCTCCTCCTGCTGGTGCTGCCGCGCGAGAGAACTAGGGCCACTCAGGACGGAGCGCTGCTTGACTAGGGCTCGGCTGGGTGCTAGTGGGCGGGGGCGGGGAGCTGGTGGGCGGGGCAGGGTGGTAAACTGATCTCCCACTTGGGGCTGCAGGGGTAGGGGTCGCCAGGCTGGGGCTGTATACACTGGCCGCGGGCCAGGTCCCAGGTCCCTTCAACTGCTTGCTGAGTCACCGCCAGGGGAACAAAGGCGCAGTGGAGGTTCCAGCCTCTGGGACTCATATCAAGTGGGCCCCTGTACCTGGAGGCTCTTAATTCCTGAAAACATTTTTCCACGCAGAGTTTAAAAACATTCTTTAGTATGTCCCCTACTAGTCTTAAAGTTGTCCTTTTTACAGTATTTATTTATGTGAGTAATGTGAGATAGACTATTGGCCTTATTTTTTCCAAACGTAAAACACAAAAACAAATCTGCCCATACCAGCACCAACATCACTTCCGGGCAAGTCCGTCCCCCACCGCATGTGTTTGCAGCCTTCGTTACACACAGGTTCCCTCAAATACTTGTGCCTGTGTCCAGCTGGTATGATTTGTCCCCGAAAAGGTTTGTGTGCTGGAAGCTTCTCCCTACTGGCGATGTGGAGGTGTGGGACGAAGTCCCAACTAGGGAAAGATAATTAGGAACCTTGACATCAGGAGGTGGGGGTCCAAGGGAAGATAATGAGGTCATGGAGCCTGCTCTCATGAAGAGATTATTGCTGTTTCATGGGAGTGGGTCATGCCTGGTAGGAGTGAATTATTGCACAGCCAAGTAGGTTGTTATGAAAAGATCCAAAGTGGCTCCTGCCTGGTTTCTACTTCGTGTCTTGTCATATGCTCTCTTCCTCTGGAATATGCAGCTCCATTGAGATGTCATCTGCCAGGAGGCCCTTACTAGAGCCAGACCCCGTGCTCTTGAACCTCCAGATCTGAGAACTAAATAAATCTCTTTTTTATAAAGGACCAAGCCCAAGGAATATGCTGTGGCAACATAAAATGGACCAAGACACTGGCTTCTATCTATCTATCATCTATCTATCTATCTATCTATCTATCTATCTATCTATCTATCTATCTATCATCTATCTATCTTCTATCTATCCATTTCAGCTCAAATATCATGTTTGATATCAAGAGAAATTGTTATTGGGTAGTTCTTTTTGAAATGGCTCGCCAATCAAGTGTTTCAAGTCCTGGGCCGAGGATTTAGCTCAGTGGCTCCACTGCCTGCCTTGCAGGAGCAAGGTCCCGAGTTCGATCCCCGGTACCAAAAAAAAAAGTATTTCAGGTCCTTCTTGCATCAAACAAAGAATTGGATGAGACAAGCCAAAAATGATGCAACAGTTTATTTGAAAAGTACAGAGTGAATTGGTATGGGAGAAACCAGCTCTGCAGAGCAAACTTGGGCCAGAGAGAAAAACGAGGGTAAAAGCGAAAATAAAAGTACAGGCTGCGTCTGAGAAACGAGGCACGGGCTATGTGGGAACTCAGGATAGCGGGCTTCTGTGATGGCCTGTCTTCTTTCATGCAGTCCACATCTCCTGGGAGCTCGGGAGAAGTTCTACATACGGGGCCCTGGCGTTCCCCTTGTAATTGACAGGTCCTGCTCATTTTCTGGCCAGCTTTGCCCCACTACTGCCCTAGTCCTATATCAAAATCACCTACCTTTGTTCTTTCTTTTATTTCTCCTCTTTTTCCTCCTCCTCCCCATCCCCCTCTCCTCCTCCCTTTCCCTGTCCTCCTCTTCCTCCTCCTCCCTGTTCCCCTCCTCCTCCTTCTTAACCAGGAATCATTTTAGACAGACTTTTTTTTTTTTTTCCAGCACTGGGATCGAACTCAGGACCTTGGCTTGCCAGGTAGGCATGGTGCCACTGAGCTAAATTCCCACCCACCCCACCCCCCTTTTTTGAGACAGAGTCTCACCCTGTAGTTTAGGCTGGCCTTGAACTCACTCTGTAGTCCTAGCTGGCCTCGAACTAGTGGAGATCTCCTGTCTCAATCTCCCAAGTGCTGGGATTACAGGCGTGCACCCCCACGCCCAGCTGCAGAGCTTTGTTTGAATGTCTAACTCTAATAATTCCCCCTGTCAATGAATCAGTTCCTCATGGAACAGTATCAATGTGAAAGAAAACACACAAAATACATTAGAATAGACAACTATGAAACTATGTAAAATTATACAGTGGTTTCAATAGTGAGCCAAATTTCAATTCATTTATTTAGAATTCCACCAGAAAATGTTGTCTTTTCTCTCCAAGTTTACTTTATTCAGCCATTTATTTCCATGGAAAGACCTCATAGATATTTATTTCATATGTACTTTGAAGTACTCTGATGGCTAATCTTGTCAATTGAATAGGTTTAAGAGAGGTTAGCAAAGCACAACTTGTGGCTGTATCAGGGTGGGTCTTGGAGGTGAAGTTTGGGGACCTTTCCTCTCTGGCTCTTTCCTTCTTGTATGCTTCCTGGCCACCAAGAGTTGAGCGGCTTTCCTAAGAAGTACCCTTCCACCATGATGTTTCTATTCCAAGCCACCAACTGTGTGACAGTGTGAGTCAAAACAAATCTTTCCTTCTCTAAATTGTGTATGTCAGGTGATTTGTTCCAGCAATGACCAACATAAGTATAAAAAAAGGCCTTAATTTCCTTATACTTTTACTCAGCTTCTTCATTAGTTGATTGTTAGGAACTGCTTCTGTTGGTTCAGTTAAATCCAATCGGTATTTTTGTTTGTTTCTACTTACTGTACCCATATTTTCAGCACTACAAGCTGCTCCAGGCTTATTCTGTTTCCTGCCAAATTCAGGAAATTTATTAAAATAAATACTGCTAGTACTTTTTCTTTAAAATAATTGGATTTCAGTTTTATTATTTTTAACATGGTATGTGTTTTTCTCTTTTGTTTATCATCCTATCACTTTTATATAACATTTTCTTTTCCATTAGTTCATTTTCTATGGTTTTGGTTTGTTTTCACCAACTACTTGAGTTGAGCCTAAAAATCAGTAGAATATGGATGTTAATTTTCAAGTAAATATTGTTAGATTGTGTTTTATTGTTAGTTTCCAATTTTACTTCATTCTGGTTCAGATTGTGATCAGTTTACTGATTCTATGGAATTTTAATTAGTATTTGTTGTGTAGTCTTGTATCGGTAAGCTTATGTGCTTTGTTTGTATTGAGAAGCATTTTTCATTTGCTTTGTGGTTATTGCAGGTTATATCAGGTTGTTAACTATATTGTTCAAACTTCTATAGCATTATTAATTTTCTTTTATGTTTATATTGGTTTCTGAAAAAATGGGAAAAAGCCAAAAGCTCCTAGCATCATACATTTAGTCTATAACTCTTAAACTTGGCTTTCTTTCTCTTTTGTGTGTGTGTGTGTGTGTGTGTGTGTGTGTGTGCGCGCGCACATGCATGCAGGCCTCACACATGTTAGACAAGTGCTCTACCAATGAGCTACATGCCAGATGCCACTCCCCCTCCCTTTTTTAAGAAGTAGTTTCCTTAAGTTGTCCCTGGCCTGGAATTTGTGATAGGTATGCCTCAGTGTTATGGCTTGTATCTCCTCATGGGGTCATAGTGGGGCTTTTCTTCCCCCCAGTACCAGGGATTGAACTCATGACCTTGCGCGCTTGCTGGGCAGGCATGGTGTCAGTGCCACTGATCTAAATTCCCAACCCTAAGGGGCTTTTTTGGAAGTGTATGAAGTGTGTGATGCTGGGATTAAGGATGTGATATTGGGATGGATTAGTGGTGGGATGACAGGATTAAGGGTGCCCCACCCTGGGTGTGAGTGCTACCCACCCTAAGGATAGGTAGCCTGGACAGAATATAAGAGACAGAAAGAGGGCTGCTATTGTTGCTTGCTGCTGCGCCTTTGCTACTTTGCTGCTTTGCTGCCTTGCTGCCTTGCTGCCTTGCTGCCTTCTACTTGAACTGTTTCTCCTCTGTGATGCTGTTCTGCTATGCTATCCTGCCTAGCCAGCCAGCTATGAACTGAAACCTCTGCAAACCGTGAGTCAAAGTAATCTTTTCCTACTTTTTATCTCAGCAGTGAGAAAAGTGACTATGACACTCAGCCTTTCCTCCTATGTTGTCTTAGCAAGGAGAGAAGTAACTAAGACACTCCACCTCCCAAGTAGCTGGAAATACAGGAATGTGCCACCGTGCCCGGCTTAGTGTTTGTTTTCTATCTTCACTGCTGTGTGGCTAAGTGTACAAAGCTGATCCTTGTCATATATTCCTAGGAAGTTTTTCTTTTCAATAACTACAGAATGTCCCTGAGGTTCTATAACATATTCATTACTTATGAATTGCTACTTTGGCTTCCTTTGTTTAATATTTGCCTATCTTGTCTTTTCTCACCCCTTGATTTTCAACTCCTTAGTTCAGTTTAATTGACGTTAAGAAAGTGAGAGGCATGGGGCCAGGGATTTAACTCAATGGTGCCGCCACCTGCCTTGAAAGCCCAAGGACCTGAGTTCAATCCCCAGTACCAATAAATAAATAAATAAATAAAGTGAGAGATTAAGTGGGAAGAGAAACCAGGAATTAATCCCCATGATTATGTTCTGTGGACACTGATTAAATCAGAATGTTGTCTGGGTATAAAGCCAGGATACTCCCTGCCAAGGGAAACCTTTTCTGAGTGTGCGGGAGTGTCTTCAGAGGGACCAGGATTTTGTTGCTGGAAAGTAGAACCCTTCGCTGTTCTGTTGGACCAGGTTGGAATATTTATACTTTTGAAAAAATTACTACCACTAAATTGTTACAAAGAATCAATTCCACAAGTCTGGCATAGTGGCACACTTCACACTTCTGTAATCCCAGCACTTCAGAGGTTGAGGCAGGAGGGATTCTGTGAGTTCATGGCCATCCTAACCACAGAGCAAGACTCTGTCAAAGAAAAAAAACAAAAGACTTAATTATACATAAAAAATAAATAACACAGTAAGAACAGTAAAAAGTCTCTAGTAAATTTTTAGCTATTTCCCCTACTTCTATCACCACTGTAACTTGTTTTTTCTACATTTTTTTCTTCATACTTCATGTTTTTTCTCTTCTAATAGTCTTTAATCAGGTTTTGTGTTGGTGTTATTTGCTCATCATTCCTACTGAGTGTTAGATTTTTAAACCTTGAGACAGGGTTTTGCTAAGTACATAAATTATTCAGGCTGGGATTAAATCTTTGATCCTCCTACCTCATGCTCTAGATTGCTGGTGTGACAGACATACATCATTGCACTTGTTATTTAATTTCAAACCTGGGTTCTTCCTGTGTTGTCCACTATGGCCTGAAACTATCCTTTCTCCCACCTTAATCCCTGCAAAATCCCCACAGGGACCATCAAGACAGCTTTTCAATTCCTCAATTTTCCTTTCATATTAATTCATCTAGCTTCAAGACTTGAGTGGTTAAACACTTCTTTTAAGACTTGCTTATTTTATTTCTACTTTAGTTCAGATAGATTTTCTATTTCCTGGTCACCATTTGACATTAAAATCGGACATAAAGCAACTTCAATATTGATTGGTATAGTATTAATACGGTAGTTCTTTTGTTTTGCATGTATTTTAAGTTACCCTGTATTTTCTTTAGGTTTAGAGGTTAGTTCTTCTTGACAAGACTTCTGCTATGGAAAAACCAGGAGCTGCTGGCTCACATAAGCTTCAGCATCAGAAAAAGCATGCAAGAGAGTGAAACCTTTAGTGAGAACTTCACGGAGCTACAGGGCAAGCCAAGTTCTGGCAGCGAAAAGAAGAAAACAAAGGGGGAAAAAAGCATTTATTGCAGAAATCACCCCAAAAACGTTGATCTGGGTGGTGCTTACACTGCAGGGATGAAGCCTGAGCATTCTGGTTCCCTGAATGCAGGGTCACACAGTCATGACCTTCAGGCCAACCACGGAGGAGTTTGCAGATTTCAACAATACATTGCTTCCATGGAATCCCAGGGTGCACACAGAGCTGGCTTAGCCACAGTCATTCCTCCCAAGGGATGGAGAGCCAGAGAGTCCTATGACAACATCAGTGACCTCATGATAGCCACTCCTCTGCAGCAGGTGGTCCCTGGGGGGACAGGTGTGTTTACTCAATACCATAAACGGAAGAAAGCCATGACGGTGGGCGAGTACCGCCACCTGGCCAACAGTGAAAAGTACCAGACTCTCCACACCAGAGTTTTAAAGATTTGGAGAGAAAATACTGGAAGGATCGCCTCTATGGTTGCCCCATTTATGGTGCTGACATCAGCGGCTCCTTGTTTGATGAAAACACAAAGCAGTGAACCTTGGGGCTGGGAAACCATTCTGGATCTGTTGGAGCAGGAATCTGGAGTTGTCATCGAGGGAGTCAACACACCCTACCTGTACTTTGGCATGTGGAAGACCACGTTCGTGTGGCACACGGAGGACATGGACCTCTACAGCATCAACTACCTGCACTTTGGGGAGCCCAAAACTTGGTATGTGGTGCCCCCAGAGCATGGCCAGCGCTTGGAGCTCCTAGCCAGGGAGCTTTTCCCAGGCAGCTCCAGGGGCTGTGGGGCTTTCCTGAGGCACAAGGTGGCTCTCATCTCACCCACAGTGCTCAGGGACAATGGGATCCCCTTCAGCTGTGTGACTCAGGAGGCTGGGGAGTTCATGGTGATGTTTCCCTATGGCTATCACGCTGGCTTCAACCATGGCTTCAACTGTGCAGAGCCATCAATTTTGCCACCCCTCGGTGGATCGATTATGGTAAAGTGGCATCTCAGTGCAGCTGTGGGGAGGTGAGGGTCAGCTTTTCCATGGATGCTTTTGTGCGCATCCTTCAACCTGAGCGATATGAGCTGTGGAAACAGGGTCAAGACCGGGTGGTAATGGACCACAGGAAACTCATACCTCCCCAGAAGCAGGACCTGATCTCTGGAAGAGATGTCAGTGCAGCCAGGAGAGCTTCACTGGGCCTGAGGCACTTCAGGCTTAGACAGGCTCTGCAACCCCCTCTGCCTGTGGCTTCCTGCAGTGAGACCTGCTGCAGCAGGAATGTGCATCATGGTCATTGTCCTTGTGCATCTGGGCGACCACCTGCCGGAGATGCTGCTGCCAGGTCCAGGGCCACAGCCTACAGCTCCCAAGAGCTCAGCCGAGGCCCACTGGCCTCCCAGCGTCCATCTGTCCCAGATACCCACCTGTCAGCTGGCCATCCTTCCCGTCAACTAAGGGTTCAAGAGCCGATCCACCAGGGTCCAGTCAAGAAGTGCAGGTTGGTGGTCACGGAGCACACAGCTCTGGATTCAGAGCTTCAGTTCCAACCTGTGCATGGAGCTTTGATGGGTCAACCCTGTACCTAAAAGCCCTGGACTTCAATATCTTGCTACAGCTTCTGAATGTAGCTTAACCTCTGATCCCTAAACTCAGGGGCTGCCTTCATAGGCCACTACTCTGCTGTCTGGAGGCTTGCTGAGATCTGTCATAGGTAACTCACTGAACTTTGAGCCACTTTGTAGGACACTGATCATGCATAAGTGAACTGTGATGCCTCCAGATGTTGCTCAGTCCCAGTGGTAATTATTAAATTCGCCATATTTGTCCTTCCTCCTAGACCTTGGGATACTTTTCAACTTTGGTAACTTCTGCATCTTAGCTGAAGTTTCATCCACTGGACACTATGTCTCAGAACTAGGTTCCACTAAGATTGCCGGGAACCTGAACTTTGGGGGTCTCCCATCCTCTGGACCAACTGTGGAGGGTGCTGTACTTTCAGGGCTTTGGTTCTCCTTTACTTTCCTTCCATTTTCTCCCTCACTCTTCCCTATTTCTTGCAAAACTGAGGTACTTTTGACCGATTAGTTTAACAGAGTCACAGAAAGGTTTGACCTTTGTAAGTTACTGATGTATTTAAAATGTGTTGTTATCAAGTATTTGTTCATAGATAAATAAATTTAAATGTTAAAATTTGACTATTTCTAATATTACAGTTTCAAATAGTGAGGCAGGGACAGAGGTTATTCTTTCATGAATTTTCTTAATTGTTTCAAAAACACTTAAATTTATTTTTATGGGCTGGTTACATTGTTTGCAAGAGTGAGTAATAAGTTTGGGGATGCAAATTGGGTTCTGGCTATATCACTGGCTTGGGGTATTTGATTTTTACAGTTTTGCTTTGAGGGTGACATGGAGGATCTAAGGATGGGCAGTAGGAACTAAGTTGTTGGGAGAAAAAAGCAAGTATAGAAAAGAAGTGTCATCACCTGAGACTTTTGAAAACCATAGATACATTTTACATTCATTTATTCAGCACAATCCACATGCCTACAAATTAATGAACAAGACAGTTTCAATTAGTAAAGTGTGCTGTGAAGGAACTAAAGTAAGATTGGACAATGGTGCAAAATGGGAAGGTGCTGGCCTGTGTGCCTGGTCAGGGAAGGTTTCACAGAGCAGGATACCTTTTTGAGGACCACTTGACACAAATGAAAGGTTCCAAACGGTGTTTTGCACTTGAAAGGATCTAACAGAACTCCTAACATGGAGCTTGGTGATTCTGATTTTCCAAACAGCAAGAGAGCTTATTTGTGTCTGGGGCATAGAGAGGAAGTAGGGAGGAAGGGAGAGCATGTGGGCCTGGTATCTCATGTTAACTACTTGTTGCCATCACCTCAAAAGGCAAAGCCATGGGAAGTTTAGAACAGTAGCAGACATCATGTGATGTGCATATTTAAATATTTGCTAAATTGTATGGAAAATGGGGAGACAGGAGAATTGCCTGGACCATCTATATAAAACTAATGAGACTGAGTTATTTAGACAAAACATTTAATGTTGAAAATAAACAAAATGGGGAAATTAAGAATATATTTTGAGAAATGATAGTTTGTATACAGAAAGACATTTCTGAAAAGCAAGGTACCCCCACTACAAACCACCCTACCTTTCTCCCACTGACAGAATTTCAATGAGGCTCTGAAATGTGAAGCACCAGGCAAAACTGAAAGCAGGAGTGAAATAACATATACATATATGTATATATGTGAGTGTCTCTTTAAATTTCTGAATAAGGAGTACCAATATCCTCTTCATCTTTATGCTAGCTGAGCACCCCTGTCTTTCCTAGTGGACATGGAAGCTTATTCTGTAGAAAAAGAAGCTGTGAGACTGAGCTCAGGATTGCAGGCAGAGAAGGACGGGAGTGAGATGCCTCGCTGATAGGAAGATTAAGTTAATATGGAAATGGTGGAACCACAAGATAGAACCACATTGAATTCACTTGGGAGAGATCAGCCCTACAGAGCTGCTGAACCCACAGTAGAT